>NC_056726.1:1636027813-1636327813 GCF_019279795.1 Protopterus annectens | reverse complement strand
TTAGCAACAGGGACAGTCTCTGGGGGTTCATTTACAATTAAATCTTCAGGGATTACATCAGAAGTACTTGAAGAAAGTACACTGTCCTCTGGAATTTGAACAAGTGCTGACTCACTCTGAGAAATAGAGTCTCTGGTACAGGCAATCTGCTACGTTACTTGTTCAGAGACTGGTATATGTCTTCGATTCCTTCTGAAATCCATTCTATCAGATTGTACAATGTAGCATTTTGGTTCTTCACAAATATTTTTGACAATTCCCACTCTGTCATATCCTTTAGATGTTTGCATTCTCGCAATCTTTCCTTGTCTTAATGGTCTAAGAGGTTTGCTGGATTTATCAATGTACAACTTTTGTGACTGGTGTTTTTTCAAAAGTTGAGTCTTGACCATACTGTTGTTCTGTGCATTTGTTATCAATAACTGTTTATTGATCAGAAGAGTTGTTCTGCTCTCTCTGGACATCAATCTTTAAGCAGGTGAACCAAGCAAATTATCTCAAGGAACGTTTCTTTTTTTCTTTTTTTTCAATAATAATTCTTTATTTTTCCTTTCTTTTCTTTCTAAATGTTAATACAATACAACAACCTATTTATAATATATACATGAATGCTTCCAACAGTTACATAGAGTCATTATACGTAACTATATACTTCTAAATAGATATTACAGGAAAGAAAAAAAAAAAAGAAGAGTACAAATCTAGTATCAATATAAGGCTTATCTACAGACAACTCCATAGTTAGTCTGTACTTCCCAGAGAAAAGTGGAATGGAACCTTAAGCTAAGACAATGTTAAAGATTTGCTCCCATATTTTTGTATTATTTACACTTTTCTTATGATCACTAATTAATAATTTATGTGCTAGGATATGTTTTATCGCTACACTCTTGAAATTTTCCCATGAAGTCTGGGATGGATTCAACCAATTTGTAGCAATATACAGCTTCATTAACAAAAAAATATTTACGAGTATGATCCTTTGGGATCTATCCAAATTAGTTGGTGGAATATGCAAAATCATAAACTCCCAAGAGAGTGTAGACTGCTGATATCCCATTTTTTGTAGTTGGAATTTATAAGAATTCCAGAGTTTAAAAATACATTTACAACTCCAGAACATGTGTAAAAGGTCAGCCGTTTGATCTATACAATATGGACATTTGGGTGAGTTTTTTGAGTTAAATTTATGTAGAGTGAGACGCATATAATACGCATTATTAAATATCATCAACTGAGTAAATAATAACTTCTGAAGGGACACTGATTTTAAAGTTAAGTTAATTGCTCTCACTATTTTACTATCTTCAATCATTAACAATTTCTCCTTCCAGTATTTCGATAAACATATTTGATTATTGTATTTCACCTCTTTCATCAAACTATATGACGCTGTTATATATTTACATTCCTGTGTTAAGGTTTGCCATAAGTTTAGGCAAATGTTTAAATCTTGTTCTTTAATTTTAAAATTCCTATTACTAAAATAGCTTATTGATAAGTCCTTTAACTGTCTTATTATAATTAAATACGAGTTAGGGAGATCCATCTCTCTTAGTATGTTATGTATTGAGATACCTAGAAAGGGATATAAATCAAGTATGGTTAAATTACTTATAAGTGGGAATTTCTTAAGGTCTATCAACTGATTACCAATTTTCAAATTCGGGGTTTTATGAAATGGTTGAAAAATCATCATATATTGTAAAAGATTTAGTGAGTTAAACAGACTTTGTACTGATATTATATATATTTTGATATGCTCCATCAAAGCGTACATTTTAAGGGTATCTTTGTTTAAAAAGGTAATGCCTTACAATTAATACCCAGACCAGCAACATGTTTATGATTTAGAATCAACCACTTAGGAGCCCATTTGAAATTGATCCTATCAAAGTTAACTACTCTTAGAATTCTATTAGCATTTATTATTAAATAATATGTTTCAAAATTCGGTAGTTCCAACCCACCCCTATTTTTCGGAGTCATCAGTTTGTCATAAGATATCCTAACTTTTCTAGGTTCCCATACAAATCTAGCTAATTCTGTATGAAGTTGTTTGAGGAATTTCTTGGAAATTTGAACTTGAGTAGCTCTAAAGATATATAATATTCTGGGAAGTATGTTCATTTTAATAATTGAGGTCTTTGCCATTATTGGTAATTTCAGATTATCCCATCTTTTTAAATCAGAGACTATCTGTTCCCAAATTAACTTAACATTAGTTACATAAAAGTCTCTATTATCTGTTGAAAAAACTACCCCTAAGTATTTTATTTTTTCTTCGGATTTTACCTGCCCTACCAATGGTAAAAGTGAGAAGGGTGTAGGTGTCTTTAATGGGAATACCTTGGTTTTTCAAAATGTATTTTGTAATTAGATATTTTTGCAAAGTCTTCCACAGCTTTTAATATTTTCTTGATATCTGAAACCGGTGTTGTGCAGTAAATATTCAAATCGTCCGCAAAAGCAGCCATGGAAATCTTTGTACCATAAATTATTGGAGTATTATGATAAATATTTTGTTTGATATGTAGAAATAATGTTTCTAAATATAAATTGAATAATATAGGAGATAACGGACATCCTTGACGGGTACCATTCTAAAAATTCTTTTTGAGAGATTCCTATTAATAACTAGATTTGTATAAGGATTATTATATAGTTTTTTTTAAAGTTAAAATGAATTCTTGCGGTATATTAAAACATGCTAAACTATCAAACAAACATTCTAAGTTCACTCTATCAAAAGCTTTTTGTGCGTCAATTATGAGTGCATATGCATTAAAGTTCCTGTGAGTGGCATAAGAAATCAGTGTATGAAGTGATAACGTGTTATCTGTAGTTTGTCTGCCATTTATAAAACCAGCTTGTTCATCTGATATTATCAGGTTAATTACCTTCTTCAATCTATTAGCCAAAATCGATGTCATAATTTTCATATCTATATTCAAAAGTGAAATAGGTCTATAATTATCCGGGTTATGTAAATCAGTATTCTCTTTCGGTATAAGAATAGTTTTCGAAGCATTAAAGTGCAGATCAGTAATTTTATTCTTAATTATATAGTTGAATACCTGTGGAAGTATTTTCCCCAATATATCACTAAAAGTTTTATAGAATTCTGTGGTCAAACCATCCGGTCCCAGAGCTTTATATGGCTTCAACTTCTTAATTGCATCAATTATCTCCTCTGAAGAAATTGGTTTAACTAAGTTCATATGAAGCTCATCACCAATCTTCGGAAAGATAATTTTCTGCAGAAAATCATTATTACTCTTATTTATATTTGCTTCCTGTTGCTCACCATATACTTGTGAAAATATTAGTTCAAATGCCTTCATAATATCTTCAGTATTGGTATGTGTTTTATTATTAAAGTGTATTTCAGAGATTTGAGAAGGTATTTTCGATTGATTAATAATACGTGCTAGTGCTTTTGAAGGGGTCTGTATGTGGTTGGCATATTTTACCAGCATTTTCTGCTCATAAAATGATAATTTACTGTTTTGTAGTAAAAAAAGGTCCTTCTGACATTTTAATAGCTCCATTTCAGTTTGTTTACTATAATTTCCAATTAGCTCCTGGTCCAGTAATTTAATTTTAGTTTCCAATTCTTGTATGTCTCTCACTTGTAATTTCTTATAAAAAGTAGCCTTTTGGAGAATCATTCCTCTAATTTGTGTTTTGGTAGTTGCCCATTCTATGTCAGGAGGATGTCAGTGTTCCGAAAGATTAGCTAGTAATTGGTTAAAGAATTCCTGAGCTTCTTTTATTACATCTTCTTTATGCAATAGATATGGATTTAATGTCCAATTATAACCTCTAAAGCATATCTTATGACTAGTGTCCTTATTGAAAGTTAATGTGATCCTAGAATGGTCCAACAAATGTCGAGCTTGTATATATATATATATATATATATATATATATATATATATATAAGGATCAGAAAACATTAGTGTGTCTGAAATTAGAAAAAAGTCAATCCTGGACCACATTTTATGACAACTTGAATAAAATGTAAAGTTATTTGCATTCATTTGATTCTTATTGTATTTAAATGGATCATATAATTTAAAATTTGTTTTAAATTCCTGTAGTGCTATCACTGCTTGATTATTAAAGGACCTATGGGAGCTTGATTTATCTAATTTAGGGTCTTGGTATGTATTCCAGTCACCTCCTATTATTATATAGTAATTATTATATTGATTCAGGATAAAATAAAGTGATGTTATGAAAAATTGTTGATTGATACATGGGGCATATATGTTAAGAAGTATTACTGGTTTATCGTAAAGTTTGGATACAAGAATCACATAACACCATCTTCCCTCTTTGTCCATTTTAAAATCTAGGATTTTCTCTTGGTACTGACTTTTAATAATAATCGCCACCCCTGCACTATTAGTTGTCCCTTCAGAAGCTATCACCTCTCTGATCCATTTCTTATTTTTAAGGGCAGTCCATTGATCGTTAGTCAAATGGGTTTCTTGTAATAAAATAAAACATGCTTTTGACTGGAGGAGTAAATGAAAAAATAATTTCCTTTTTTTCAAATTCTGGAAGCCTTTAACATTCCATGAGTCTATTATCCACATACTAAGGTTTTTAAAACTTTAAAGTATATTTTAAAATTGAAAGACGATACTAGATTCAGATGTATTAGCACAGTATATAATATCTGGAAGCAATCTTGACATCCTATCCCTAACTAGTGCCTATCCACTATTCCCCTGGACCAGGACAAACATAGGTTTTTTTACACTGTATAAACTTCTATTGGTACACATCATTACTAAATAACTGTTCTTTATCTTACAAAATAACACACTAAAACCATGCATCTAACTCTACAAAACCTAACCAAAACATTCCCTACTAAACACTGGTAACTATCTACAGCTCTTGAACACATTATTTAG
This sequence comes from Protopterus annectens, assembly GCF_019279795.1. Classification (NCBI taxonomy): domain Eukaryota; kingdom Metazoa; phylum Chordata; order Ceratodontiformes; family Protopteridae; genus Protopterus; species Protopterus annectens. Next base: position 1,636,322,885 of record NC_056726.1, on the reverse strand, counting down.
TTAACACAAATGATATTCCTTACATGCAAAATTACTATTCTACCTCACTAATAGTTAACATATATTATTAGTTCTATAATTTGGTTATATTACCCTAGAATATCTAATTATCTTATTTAAATCTATCCTAAACAGATATATGACAGTACTCCTATTAAACAGTAATGTTATTGACTTCAAAGTAATACACTATATGTTTAATTTATATTTAAAGCATTAAATTTGACATTGTTTATCTAATCTAATTTATTTAACATTGTGATGACAGCAGCATTGGTGAATACAAGTAGCATTAACTATGCTTAGCAGATACTATATCTAAATATATAAACAATATCTAAATAGCACAGTTCCCAAAACATTCAGAACCACATCAGAAAAATAACTTTCAATTTCCCTAGGAATACCAGGATATATTATGTGTTTTTAATTTACTAACTATCCCAGCATTAAAACCCCTTTGTATCTAAACATTTACAGTATTACAACACAATCTAAAAGCAGGAGAATAGATATTGCAGTACAATACAATATTACTGGTACATCCACATTCAGGCAAACTACCTAGGACAATAGAATAACTATGGCAACTTTATGTTACTTCTACCATATTACTTAAATGACACATTTTAATCACTACATTAATATACAGTTTAAATCCTACCTGAATGAATTCACATTCCCTTTTACAGAAATAAAATTAAAACATACATTAAAAGTCCACGAGGCTTCGTTTTACATTCCCAGTAGGTTCCCCTTCTTCCACAGCGCTCTATCTACTTCCTGGTCATGAAATCCTGTCTTCGAATTCGCAAAGGGAGAACCATTATGCGGATGGACTTCCGGATGTGCCACAGCGAAAGCGGACCTTCAGCAGCATCTAAAGGACTTCCTGTTGCCTCACGAAGGAACACAGTTCGTAGAAGCTGTAAAAGTTCATGGAATCTTCGTAAACAAGCTGGACCTGCAAAAAAAAGCTAGTTAATTATTAACCAAAGGGCCTGGTGAAGAAGAAAGAACAAACAAAGGATTTTGGAGCCTCGAGGTATAATAAGCATGGAATCCAAGTATCCACGTTGTTGTAAACAGACTGAATGTTCCAGTTAAGCTTCCGAAGTTGGGAGGGACTTGAAAATCTTCAAAAAGGTAAGCTTTGCTTCTTTTTTTGTAGTAATGGAATATTTGGATCCATCAACTGTAAAAATTAATGTGTTAGGATATTTCATCTGGAATTTAATATTCTTTTCAATAAGGAACTTGCAGTATGGAGCTAATGCTTGTCTGGCTTGTCTTATTTGCAATGGTAAATCCTGTCCCATAGAAACTCTATTATATTGCCACATAACATAACCTCCATTCTTTTTAACAGTTAGAAGTATTTTATTTACATCCTGGTAATTAAGAATTTTGACATAAACCGGTCTAGGAATATTTGAGGCTTGTTTCCCTGAGAGCTCTATGGGCTCTTTCTATAACAATTTGCTTAGCCATATCAGCGTCCTTGAACAATATTTCCAGTATTTGTATAATGGTAGACATTAAATCATTATATTGAAGAGTTTCAGGAATTCCTCTGATAATTATGTTGTTCCTTCTGGATCTTGCCTCCAAGTCCAGAATCTTGTTTTGCATAGATTGAATGTCCAAGTCATGAATATCTGTTTTTTTTGTAAGCAATGTTATTCTGTCCTCATTTTCGGATATCCTAGCTTCTGATTTCTCTATTCTTTCAAGAATTTGACTGCATGTGGCACCAAAAGAAAGTACCTGGTTTGAAAGTTCTTTTAAAGCTTCTTGTATGGGCAACAAAGCAGTTTTGATGTCTTCCATGTTAGCCAGTTGATCCGGTTTATTTGTCATTCCAGCTTTTAAAAGTTCCTGTTGTTTTACAGTTTTCTGTCTTTTGATTGTTGAATCTTTTTCTGGTGACTGCAGTGCTGATAATTTGGTTTTAGTTGTTGTTTCCATGCTTTTTTCCTCTTTTGACATCGTGAAACAGAAGTCAGACAGATCCTTTGTTTAATACTCTTTTCAGAGTCAGGCAAACAATCAGCTCTAATCCTGTGAATTTAATTAGTTTCCTTCTGTTTTTTTTTTACCTCTCAGGCAATGTTTGATTGTAGTAGAATAGTTATATCCAACGATTAATGCAAAAAATCTTGTAGTATAATCTCAGGGTTGATTTTTATTCCGAGTATCTGGAGAGCTGTAGATGTACAGTGTCTACAGAATGGCGGCCATCTTTGTCTCTCAAGGAACTTTTCTGAGATTAAGTAGGTTAAGAAAAACATTGGTACCATCTCTCCTGGACTTCTCTAAACATTTTGAACTTTGAAGTGCATGCTCAGCTAATCCATTGGACTGAGATACTCAGAACTACTAGTAACATGGACAAAGTCCTAAGACTCAGCAAAATTCTTGAACTGCCGACTTGTAAACTATGCACCATTGTCAGATACAACTTTGTGTGGACTACCATAAGCAGAAAAATTTCTCTTCAACTTTGTAATGACAGTGCTAGATGTTAAGTTAGGAAGAAAGTCAATTTCAAGCCATTTTGAATTAAGAGTCTACAAACACTAAGTAATGCTGACCATTCCATTTAAAAAAAATCAGTAGCAACCGTCAACCATGATAGTTCAGGAATTTGGTTTAGCTGAAGTGGTTCTTTTTGTGGGTGCAATTTAGTACTGTTGCAAATAGAACATGCTAGAGTTTCCTTCTCTATATCATTTGACATAGAAGGCCAAAATACTATGCCTCTTGCTCTTCTTTTGGTTGAATCAGTACCCGGGTGACTACGATGCAAAATTTTGATATAGTCCTGTTGTAATGCTGTAGGAATTACCACTTTAGACCTTTCATGATGATTCCATCTTTCATCATGAGCTCATCCCTGTAAGGAAAATACTTCTGTATGTCAAGTGGTAAACCAGATTGTCGTGCTGGCCATCCTTGACTGATAACATGTTTCAGCTTCTGGAGATCTGGGTCTGGAGCTATATGATTTCTAAGTTCATCAAGGCATGATGAGGATAAATGTCTGACTTGCATGACCTCAAACTCTGCTTTCTCATTGTCATGCTGTTCTGTTGTTTGTCTGGGTACTCTTGACAAAGCATCAGCAAGGTATACAAATTTGCCTTTTGCATAAACAGTATTGAAATTGTACTTTTGCAATTTTAACATCATGCGTTGCAAGCATGCTGGGGCTGTATGTATTGGCTTTTTCAGAATTCTCACTAGAGGTTGGTGATCAGTCTCTATTTGAACAGGTTTGCAATAAATATAATCACTGAACTTTGAACATGCGAACGCTACTGCCAAAAGTTCTTTTTCAATTTGTGCATACCGCATTTCAGCTTGGGTTAAAGTTCTGGATGCATAGGCTACTAGTATGCCTTCTTGAAGACATGCTGCACCAAGATCATACTTTGAAGCATCACATATAAGAATTACAGGTTTGTGAACATCATAATATCTCAGTGTGGGTGGACTGGCAATTTTCTGTTTCAGAACGTCAAATGCTTTTTGGTGGAGTTCCAGACAGGACCAGTTTACATTTTTGCATGTCAACTCATGTAAAGGTGCTAAAAACTCACTCAGGTCTGGGATGAACTTTCCTAAATAGTTGACCATACCAAAGAAACGTTGTAAAGATGTGACATTTTCTGGAATTTACATCTCGAGAACTGCTGTTTGCTTAGATGGATCTGGTTGTAAGCCAGAAATGGTAAAGAAATGACCTGCATAAGAAACTTCTTTCAGTTTGAATTTACAGTTTTGAGGATTCAGTTTAAGATTTAATTCACTACCACAGTCTATAACTTTATTGAGGTTTCTATCATGTTTGACTTCGCCATTTCCAATCACAATAATCTACTATGATAGCACATGGATTACCAGAATACATTTGTTCCATCACACATTTAAACACTTCACTGGCAGAATTTATCCCAAATGGCATTCTCAAGAATCTGTATCTACCAAATGGTGTACTGAAAGTGGTTAACAATGAAGATTTGTAATCTAGTGAAATTTGCCAAAATGAACTTTTTGCATCTAAGACTCAAAAAAACAGTGGCATTTGGCATGAGAGCAGCTACTTCTTCTACTGTGCGCATTTGGTGATGAGAGCATTTAAGCGCTTTGTTTAAATCTGTGACCAATACATATTTGAATATCATCTGAGCTATGACTATGGAGGATACCCAATCAGTCAGTTCTTTTACTGGGGTCATTACACCTAAATTCACCATTTTGTCAAAATCTGCTTTTTACTTTGCTTTATATTGCTACCGGAATCTTCCTTGCTGGTCTGACAACTGAGCTTACTTCATGGAATATGTGACTGAAAGTTTGCCAAGCTTGTTGTCAGCATATTCACTAAAAATATTCTGTGTAAAATTATCATTGTTGTTCAGACTTATATGGTGGACCACTTTACTAAATGAAATCAGTCCCATTCTCAAACTGTCCTTGAGGCATAACAATGACTGCAAATTGCATTTTGACTACGTAAAACTGCAAGTCATAGCTGTTCTCAGCAGAATAGCATGTGACAAATACAGCGCCATCAGTCTAAATCTCTTCACCACCATAAGCAACTAGTTTTGCACACTTTGCTGAATCAAGTTTTTCACAAGCCTTTACTCTGGCAAATATTTGTGTTGATATAACACTGGACTTGGATCCAATGTGTACTTCAAGCTCTACAGGTTTCCCATTAATCCAAACACTACAAAAAAATTTCACTCTTTGCTGCCAACTGCCAATTACTGTGTTAATTAAATCATTAATCACACAGACACCATCAACATAGAAAGTTTGCTCACAGCTCTCTGACTGGTCTACTTACTTCTTTGGATGCTCTCTTTTAATAAAAGTATGTGCCACTTTAGACTTACAAAGCCTTTTGAAATGATTCCCTTTTTACATTCATGACAATGCTGACCAAAATTTAAGAATTTCTCTCATTTAGGTTCATGACTGCCTCCACAATTACAACAGCTAACAAGAGGACTGTTTGTAGTGGCCCCATTCAATTTATATTTCTTTTTCATCTTAGCTTTATGTTGTACACTGTCAGCATTTGCACTGGCAGACACCACATTTTTCTCATTCGTAAACATATGTGTATGCTTTTCTGTAAGCTCATATATTTGACAAATCTCAATGGCCTTGCTCAACATTAAATCACTGTCTTGAAGCAATATCTTTCTCACTGCATCATTATTAGCACCGCACACAAGCCTGTCTTTTATGAACTCATCTCTCAGATCACCAAATCTGCACATTTTTGCTTTATTTCTTAAGTCAGTGATATATAAGCTGCTACAGTTTCACCAGGCTTTTGATTTCTTGTGTAAAATATGTGCCTTTCCATTCTAATATTCATTTGAGGGTTACACATTTCTTTAAATTCATGTTTTAAGCACTCAGGGTCTTTCCCTCATTTCAGCCTGTATCACAATATGACATTTCTCCCCCTCCCCTGCATACATGACAGGTGCATACACAAATGAACATTCCTTCACAATGGCTTCTGGGACAGCTAAATTAAGAAATATAAATGCCTTTGTATGTGCCTGTATGAAAATATCATATTCTTGCTCAAACACTTGCCAGTTCTCAGCAATATTATCAAACACTAGTGGTCCATGTCTATGAAATCCCTCTGCCATAACAACAAAATACACTTAAATATATGCATAAACCAGGTGCTTGTAATTATGCTCAAATGCACAACAATTTCTCTGAAAAGGCTTTATTTAACACTGCAAATGCTGCAAACACTCCTGACACTTTTGATACTCCGAGAAGTTTCAGTTAATGCGAAAAAGTAGTACATTGCAAAAAAATGTGGTTGTTTTACCCTTTTCATACATTTTAACACTTCAGCAATTATTTCAAACACTTTTGTATTTATTTCAAAGACTTTTATCAGTATGTCTCAATTACAAGCATTTTGTTTATCTGAGGTAATTATTTCCAATGTTTTGAATGCTTCAACACATTCTGTGACTGAAGAATCATTTAAATGAATTTAAGTCCCTTTGAATAACTGCTGACCTGTTTGCGAGTTGGCTCCTATATATTCCTCTACTTCTAACTGTGTGCCTCATGGTTTGCGAGTTGCTTCAACTTTGGATCCCACTTCTGACACCATTTTGCATGGCTCATGTATTCAAATGAGACACTGAGGCACTGTGATGGGTTCAAGTTGTTTATTGTATATAAACACATCAGGAGTTGTAACTGGAACATATGTTTAAGCTAATTAACTGACTCATTACTTGAAACACGCTCACACTTGCATCTACATTCAAGCCTGCATTCACTCTGACTATACAAAATGGCAGTGATCTTGCAAATGCTCAGTAACTTATATGCACATGCTATCTAGCTATAGTGTCTGACTACTTACAATACACACAGTGATCTACACAGGTAATAGGTACAATGAGATTAAGAGTAGAAATATACAAATACAAATTCACAATTCAAAGAAATGCTCATATCTTTCCCGAAGAAGAAATATTGCCTTGTGTGCAATGAGGTATACAAGTTATGCAATGAGGTTTATACCAGAAGAATACACAAATACTAGGAGTTCACAATTCAAAGACTTACTTATAGCTTGCTAACAGAAGAAATGCTGACTCAAATAAACATATAATGAAGGGTATTGATTGTTATGCTAATGTGGAGAGGGTGGGGGAGAGATGAGTAGATACATGCATCCTGGTGGTAGACACGGGCATAGCCAGTTCTGTATTAGATTTTTTTTTTGGGAGGGGGGGTTTGTTTTTTATTTATTTATTTATATTGTTTAGATCTGATTTAAGGATGCTAAATTATTAATTTGTCTTAATTGGTGGGGAAGGTTCTTCCACTTCTTTGAAATGGAGCTAGAGTAAAGGGAGTCACCTGGAGTATTTTTGATTTGGATATGGTGAGCAGGGGCTTTGCCATAGGAATGAAGGGTCTATTAGGAGAGTATTGTTGAATAATATATTAGGAGAGTATTGTTGAAGGAAATGATGTATGTCTGGTGAATATATCATGTTATGGGTTGTTGAGAATGTCTGAATGTGTGTTAGAGTTCCAGCCACTGCAATTGTTCAATTGCAGTTCAATGGTGGGTGCTGTAAGGTTGGTTGGAGGCAAACTTGGTGACTTTATTATAACACTGGTTAGGTTTTGAGGACTGAGTGGAGTGCATAGTGCAGGTTAGTGAATGGGGGGGCACAGAGTAGAGTAGGGAGTAGGTAAGCTCTAGCAGTGGTTATTCTTGCTGAGTCTACAAGTTAAGGTTTGACTATACAAACCTCTTAATTTGTGGTGCATTTTCTGATGTGCTTGAAGAGTGTATTGGTTGAATGTCAGGTATTTGTGTGTCATGATGCCTAGATGTTTGATGTAGGACACTAGTTCAGTTTTGGTGTTGTTTTTTAATGCTAAGAAAAGGGACTTTTGTGGGGAGAACTGTTTAGGGGTAAATTACATTAACTTAGTTTGAGGAGGATTGTGGAGGAGATTGGAATCCTCAAGCTAGTTTTTGACAGGTAGGAAGGACTGATCAGTTAAATTCTTGGAGAGATGAAAGTGTTTTGCAGAGCAGATTAATGTGGCGTCGTCTGCATATTGTATAATTGAAGCAAGGTTTGTGACTTTTGGCAGTTCATTAATGAACAGATTAAAAAGTAAGGGACCTAAAATGGAACCTTGTGGGATACCTGTGGAAATGAGCAGAAAGGGGGGAAATTATTGAAGCCATTTGATGTCTTGTTTTTTGTTAAGTAGGTAGCTGTGGAACTAGTTCAGTGTGGGCTGGTCTAGGTGTATTGAGGATAGCTTGGTGGCAGATGATGATGAAATCTTTTCACAGTTATAAGAACAGACTGGAGATTGGGTTACCTGAGTTACTATAGTGATTGGCTGTTTCAGTGAATGTTGGTAGTTCAGAGATGTTACAATGATTTGGGCAGAAACTATCCTGGGATGGTCAGAGAATATTGTTGGCAAAGATTTGTGTTTCTAGGTGTTTATAAATCCATTACTTCAGAATTTTGGATATAGATTAAAGTATAGCTATTGATCTTTAGCTGGTTTGGACAGTGGATGGACCACCTTTATGTAGTGGTAGGATAATGCATTTTTGAAAAATTCTGGAAAGGAATTTTCTTTAGTTGAGTGGTTAAGAAGGATAGTTGATGAATGCATTGGCTATCCTATTTCAATCATAGTTTCATAGATTGTTGACCTAGTATATACCTATGAACCTATGCTAGAGACAGAGTAAGTAATGCATTCAGTTGCAATTTTAAGGCATACTATGGGGAGATTATCTGGAGCTAATTTGGTTAGATGTTTCATAATGACAGAGGTTGTTACTGGTTTGAGAGTAAAGGAGGGATTGTGGTTGTGGGTTTGGGGGGGTAGGGTGGAGTGAGTTGATTTGTGAATGCTTTAGAAGTGTAGTGACTGACTAGATGAATGTTGAATAAACAAAGTTTATTCTGTTTAGTTTCAAGACTCTAGGAAAACGCAACTTCTATCTCTCAGGTCATAAAACTTAACTTCAAGATTTCCTCCTTCTCTCTACATACCTTATTCTGACTCTGTTTTTGATTGGGATTCTTTCATCATTCCAACTCTGATTTTTTATCCTGTATATAGTGTATGTATATATTGTGTTCTCTGTTAGCTCTGTATATAATATTAATTATCTGTTGTCTTTATTCCCCTCAAGCCAACTGTATATACCGTATGTATATATTGTGTTCTCTGTTAGCTCTGTATATAATATTAATTATCTGTTGTCTTTATTCCCTCAAGCCAACTGTATATACTGTATGTATAGTGTTCTCTGTTAGCTCTGTATATAATATTATCTGTTGTCTTTATTCCCTGAAGCCAACTGTGACATTCACTTTATATGTAACATTTTTATATCCATGTGTGAACAATAACCTATATATGAGTGTGTGTGTGTGTATATATGTATATATATATATATATATATATATATATATATATGTGTATATATATATATATATATATATATATATATATATGTGTGTGTGTGTGTGTGTGTGCATGGGTCACCTTGTCTATAGCTTTAACCCTTCCAAGGCATAAAATAGCCTACCAGTAGATATAAGATCCCTTGAACATCCTAATCAATTCTAAACCACTACAAAAAATACCTTCATGAAAAATGGACTTGCCAATGTAATTATCCCACGTAAAGACTACCCTATAACCTTCTACATCTCTTCTCTCTTCCTTCCCTTCAATAAACAAACTTACTACTTTACCTTCTCCTCTTGATACATCACTGTACAAATATAACTAGCAAAATATTTTAGCTATGTAACTATTGCACTGTTATGTATACAATATGTAATTATGAATGTATCCCTCTGATGAATGTATTTCTATGTATTTCACTTGCCACAGTTTAATGTATGACACTGTAATGCAATAATGTGTGGTACTGATGAATGTAATGTTTGGCAATGTAATGCAGTAATCTGTGGTACTGATGAATGTATTTCTCTATATGTATTTAATATGTAAAATTTCTATTTTCTGTTGGAGCTTCTCTCCTCGGGCCTCCACTGAAAATGGGCATTTGTAGTCCAGTCGGACAAACCCCGTCAATAAATATAAAATAAAAAAAAATATATATATATATATATATATATATATATATATATATATATATATGGGAACCTATCAGTTCCACGACAACACACTTCACCGATAAATGGATCACCGGGACAAGATCGCCGACACAACACATCCCCAACAATGGTGAGTATTGGGAAATGGGATGTATTCCCATTTCTGCAATGTGGTGCGATCTCATAGTTGATATATTTATGTAGGGGGGTGTGGAGGGTGCAGCCCCCCACATGGGGGTGTTCAGGGCAGCTTGCCCCCCTGCTATACACATGTTTATTTTTGTTTTTTAACTGTATTGCAGACACGGGAATACATTCCATTCTGTAATACATATACTTACCATTGTTGAGGATGTGTTGTGCCGGCAATCTCGTCTCGATGATCCGGTCATCGGTTATGTGTGTTTTCGTGGATCTGACATGGATACACACACACACACACACATATATATATATATATATATATATATATGTGTGTGTGTGTGTGTGTGTGTGTGTGTGTGTGTGTGTGTGTGTGTGTGTGTGTGTGTGTGTGTGTGTGTGTCTTTGCATGTGTATGTGTACGTATCCTACCTTTGCCCAGAATTATACCACAGTACAAGGACAAAATGATTGACTTCAACAATTGGCTAAGCTTCTGGTGTCATTCTAAGGTGATCCAGTATCTGTCTTTCTGGGACGACATGGTTGACAAGCCATGATGCTTTGCCAGAGATGGCCTGTACCTGTCGCCCCTAGGATTCCGGATACTAGCTAAGGCTCTTGCCACCCCTATAATGCCTTTTTAGGCAAGGTACAAATGACAAACCCACCACCATAACAGGTACAGGCAAGCAAAAACTGAGGGTAATGCTACTCAGCGCTAGAAGTTTAAACCTCAAAATGCACTCACTCGAGGCACTCCTTAAAATGGAGAACATCGATATCGGTGCACTGACTGAAACCTGGTTCAATGCTCCAGAGAGCACCCCTGCATTACCAGGCTATAACTCATGCAATACCTTTCAGCCATCTAACCTGGATGAGAACACCAAAAGTGGAGGTGTGTCCATGTTCATTAAGGATATCCACACCTCCAGGCTAGTTGCCCAACATAATGCATCCAAAATTATCTAAGTGAAACTAACTCTGGTCAAAACTGCAATCCAAATTGCAGCTTGCTACAGATCTCCCACCATGCCCCAGGATTCCCACTCCTCTTTTCTTGATATACTGGAAAATATTAGGGTTCAACGAACCACCCTAATAATGGGAGATTTCAACTACCCCACCATTAACTGGAAAAACTACTCATGTACCAACTCCTTCGCTCAGCACTTTCTACAATTCATAAATTCCAATGCCCTGGATTAACTTATCCACACCCCCACCAAGGGCAACAATATCCTAGACCTAGTGATTACCAACATGAGTGACCAGTGTTCCACATCTGAAGTCAACTTGTCATTGGTCAGATCCGACCATAAGCTAATCACCATAGATATCCATATCCCGCCCCCACCCCCCATTAAGGAAACCTCTGTAAATTTCTCCAAAGCCAACTTCATGCTTCTTAAGACAGAAGTGGCAAACTTCACAACACCCATGCAGATGGACAATACAGTTATGACTGCTGAATCCTACACATGTGCACTCTATAAGCACTTACACAAGTGCATGGATCGTGCTATCCCCAACAGAAACAAGACACTATCCTCCAAAAAAGGAAACCAATCTGGTGGTCCTCTGCTATAAATAAACTCTGCAACAGAAGGAAGAAACTGTTGCAAAAGAGAGTAAAATCCCATGAGTGGAGGAGCACCCTGGTCAGCCTCAGTAAGAAGCTGAGATCCCTCACAAAATCCTCCTAAGCTAGCTATGAAAGCAAGATTGCCACTGATTCCAAGGACAACCACAAAGCATTCTATAACTATGTCAAGAATCTCAATGGCAACACCCAGATCTGCTCTGAGTTACAGCACAATGGCATGAAAATCACAGAACCAACTGATATCTCCAACATCCTGGCTTATAGGTTCAGTGCTAACTTTACCCCCCTCTCACCCCCTAAAGAGTCCATATCTATACCAGAAAAATGCAGAGCCCCTGCAATCACAACTGCGCTGGTAAAAACTGCACTCTCCAAAGCCAAGAATACAGCATCCATGGGAACGGACAACATCCCAGGCTGCATTCTACACGAACTTCAAAATTTACTGGTGCCCCACCTAAGCACCATGTTCAATCATAGCCTCACATCAGGCTTTATACCCACTGAATGGCACACGGCAACAGTTATACCACTCCACAAAGGGGGAGCCACCATGGACCCCAGGAACTATCGCTCTATTAGCCTGATCTGCAAGGCCATGGAACGTATCACCATGGAACTCATAAACAAAGACACTGGTAACCTCCAAACTCTGGAGCCCACCTAGTTCAGGTTTGTGAAAGACAGCTCATGCCTCCTGAACCTGATTGATTTCTTTGAAACAGTCACCAAAGCCGAAGATGATTGTAAGGCATTTCACACAGCCTATCTTGACCTCGCCAAGGCTTTCAACACCATCTTCCATTCTGGAATTATAGATAAACTCAATAAACTGGTTATAAATCCATGCATCAAAAGATGAGTTGCCAACTGGCTCACTGACAGAACCCACACTGTAAAAGCTGCAGACTCCAAATCTGACTTCAAACCAGTGACAAGTGGAGTGCCATAGGGTTCAGTCCTGAGTCCTCTCCTGTTTGGTATCTACTTCTCTGAAGTACGGGCTAACACAGAGGGGCTCTGGCTGATGAAGTTCATGGATGACTGCAAATTAGGTGCCATAGTCAAGTCCCCAAAAGACATGGACATCCTACAGAAGGGCCTCACTGAGACAGATGGCTGGTGTCAGAGCCATGGCCTCAAGCTCAATGCCAAAAAGTGCATTGTCATCCCCCTTTGGAAAAAGCTCTGTACCCATGAACTACCACATAGGTGGCAGTCCACTTAATGCCAAAGGTGTGATAAAAGACCTTGGAACTCAGATGGACAGTAAATTCTCCTTTAAAAATCACATTGCTACAGTAGTCAGGAAATCCTTCTATGTGGCACACCTCATCATGAAAGGATTCTTATCCAGGAAAAAAGAGGTCATTGTTCCCCTCTACTCAGCTCTCATTAGACCCATTATTGAGTACAACACCCCTTTTGGAATGTACCGCACAAGACATCTGCAACTCTGAGGTGATCTCTGCCTAACACACAAAGCTATGTCAAACTCAAAGCTGTTGGAAATGTTACACCTAAAGAAATCCCAATCCCTCCGAGATACACACTCTAGGGACCTAAACCTTGTCACCACAATAAACAGAACATGCTGGAGGGATAGATTCCTGTCCCAGAGACTTCCCATACTCTGGAACAAGTTACTTATCTATGTCAAGCAGAGTTCCTCATTAGCACTGTTCAAGAAAAATCTTGATGAGTGAATGGGAAATAGGAAATTCACCCCGGAGATCACTTCTGTAGCTCTGCTCAATAGGGGCACAGGAAAATAACTTTCTTGGGTTGCGAAAACCAGGGAACCTTTTTGGCTAGGCTTACATAGGCCCCTAGGCCAATAACCTAGTACCTACCTATGAACCTATGTATATATGTGTATGTGTATGCATATATATTTATGTATACTCTTACATGTATATTTGCTTGAATGTATATAAGGAAAACTTAAACATTTATATACTCATTCAATTGTAAAATATCTTGCAATGCTCTACTAGGTTATTATCTACTCTTAGAGGTTCATAGGTTGGTACTAGGCTATCGGCCCTAGGGCCTATACAAGCCTAGCCATAACAATTCCCTGGCTATTTCTTCCCACACTATTGACTTCCCTGGACCCCTGTCTAGCAGGGCGACTGACGTGATCCCCGGGGTGAATTTCCTTTCTCCCATATATTTTGTATATTTTGTACACTTGTATTTTCAACCAAAAGGGGAAATATCCTCTTATTGTATACTAAAGGCTGTAAAGTCTACAATCTGTATGCTGGTCCTGTGTAATGTCTCTTTTGTAAATGTTTCCTCTCTTTGTAAACTTATGGAGTTTTTCTCTCCAGGACTCTGCTGAAAATGGACACTTGTCCCGTCAGAATATCCTGGCAAACAAATGTTAACTAATAAATAAATAAATTTAATAATTTAAAAAATAATAAAAAAAAATACATTTTGTCATTGACTATGTATATAATGTCACATAACTATTGTGTTTTCCCCAGGCTGAGACTGAAATGGGTCCAATGGGATCAGTGCTATACCCTGGTTAACAAATTCAAAGTAGAATAAAATAGAGAGGCTGTGCTTTCATTGTTTTGGGGATTGACTGTGTAACTTTGCCTGGGCCTAAGAGATTGTTTTATGAGGTCTAGATGAACTTGGTTTTGAGCTTATTTGTGTCTTGAAATGCAGTGTAGTATGTTTTCTTGCCATTTTTGGTCATTTTTTTTTTTTGCTAGGATCCTTAGGTGTCTGTATAGTTACAGGTTTTCAGGTGCTTTGCTCTGGACACAAGTTTTCCATGCTTTATCTCTTGTTTTCAATACTATCTTGGTGATTTTGCTTAGCCATGGGGTAGGGCTGTCTCTTACTCTTTGAGATCTGAACTTACAATATTTAAAAAGTTTGTATTAAATCTGTTAACAGCATCATTTAGTGGAAGGTCTTTTAATATGTTCTAGTTGTACATGCCCAGGGTATTTTTGAAGGTTTTACTATGGAATTTAGAGAGATTTCTGACTTTGTTATAGTGGTGTTTGTATGGCTTATGCCTGCTGTGTCTGTTAGCTTATGTAGGAAGCTGGTCACTTAATTGCTTGAGGTAATGTGCCAAAAGTGGATATGTTTTTGAGTGAGGATGTTAGGACCCAATCTAAAATAAATTCCCTTGTTGTAGCTTTATTGAATCTTGTTAGGGACTTCATCATTTGTGCAAACTTGTACAACTATAAATTGTTAGTTGGATTGTAAGCTAGACTATATCTATATCACCCATAGTGATTTTCTGTTGCTGTATGTGGTGAGAGAACCAGTATAGATGTCTTCAAGAGTAGGGAATTTAGAGAGAGAGAGTAAGCATATTATTACCTGTTAGAAGGTATAATCCAGCTATGATCACTGAGTTATACTTTTTTATTTTGAGAGATGAGGTAATTAATGCTGTGTTATTGAAAGTGGGATGTTTTGATAAATTATTGCAATCCCACCTGTTTTTTTTTCTTTGTTTGTTTTGTTTGTTTTTTTATTTCTCTTTCACCTGAGTATATTATAATTTGGGGCAGAGGGGGCGGAGCCTGAATGGCTAATTGAAAGCAGCAGTATTTTAGAGCTCCATATGTTTGCTCTGAGAGTGTTGATGGAGAAATACAGAGAAGGTCAGAAGACATTGCATTGTGTTTTTGTAGCCTTAGAGAAAACATATGACAGGGTGCCTAGAGAGGAGTTGAGGTATTGTATGAGGAAGTCGGGAGTGTCAGATAAGTATGTAAGAGTGGTACGGGATATGTACGAGGGTAGTGTGACAGTGGTGAGGTCTGAGGTAGGAGTGACGGATGCGCCCTTTCTTATTTGCAATGGTGATGGACAGATTGACAGATGAGATCAAACAGGAGTCCCCGTGGACTATGATGTTTGCAGATGACATTGTGATCTGTAGTGAGAGTAGGGAACAGGTGGAGGAAACCCTGGAGAGAAGGAGATATGCTCTAGAGAGAAGAGGAATGAAGGTCAGCAGGACTAAGACAAAATATATGTGTATGAATGAGAGGGAGGATAGAGGAATGGTGAGGATGCAAGGAGTAGAGGTGGTGAAGGTGGATGAGTTTAAATACTTGGGGTCAATAGTTCAGGGTAATGGTGATTGTGGAAAAGAGGTGAAGAAGAGAGTACAGGCAGGATGGATTGGGTGGAGAAGAGTGTCAGGAGTGATTTGTGACAGATGAGTACCAGTAAGAGTGAAAGGGAAGGTCTACAAGAAGGTAGTGAGACCAGCTATGTTATATGGGTTGGAGACAGTGGCATTGACAAAAAGGCAGGAGTTAGAGCTGGATGTGGCAGAGTTAAAGATGTTAAGATTTGCACTGGGTGTGATTAGGGTGGACCAGATTAGGAATAAGTATATTAGAGGGTTAGCCCAGGTTGGAAGGTTTGGAGACAAAGACAGAGAGGCAAGATTATGTTGGTTTGGACATGTGCTGAGGAGGAATGCGGAGTATATTGGGAAAAAAGATGGTAAGGATGAAGCTACCAGGTAACAGGAAAAGAGGAAAGCCTAAGATAAGGTTTATGGATGTGGTGAGAGAGGACATGCAGGTGGTTGGTGTGACAGAGCAAGATGCAGAGGACAGGAAGAAATGGAAACAGATGATCCACTGTGGCGACCCCTAAAGGGAACAGCCGAAAGAAGATGATGATATAACTAGTTAAATAAGACAGGAAGAAATATTCTTTTTTTTCTTCACAGTATAAAATCTTATAGATAAATGACTTCTACTTCTTCTTCTTTCGGCTTTTCCCAGTTAGGGGTTGTCACAGCGGATCATCCGTTCACTCATGATTGGCAGTAGAGTTTTACAGTGTCGAGATGCCAGCCCGGCGCCCAACCTTCCACGGAAGGCACACACATGCACACACTCATGCCTAGGGCCAATTTAGAGAGTCCAATCCACCTACAGCATGTCTTTTGGCTGTGGGAGGAAACCCACATGACCACAGGGAGGACATGCAGACTCCGCACAGAAGGCACCCCAGCCGAGGATCGAACCAGAGAACCTCTTGCTGGCAGACATTTCCCTGTGGTACATTTGACTGGGGACACATGGCTGAAGTGACATTCAGCTGCAGAGAAATATGGCTGTTTGCAAATTCCCTGTGGGCAATTAGAAGCATACATTGCCATGCCCACAGCTTTAATAACCAAATGCACAGGGGGAAAACAATGTTCATGGTCCCCAAGGGAACATGAGACAGCAGGCAATATGGCAGGCATCAAGCAGCAGGTTGGCCAGAGGGCATGTCAGTGGCAGTAAAAATGCAGTGCACAATGGGCAGTGCCTTTATAATTGGAGTGTGTGGACCACTTCCCCCTTCACAGTGTCTAGGGAACATTACCTAAAACGCATACTGGAGCATAAATGCGACTACAGTAGCCTTCAGGATTTCCTCCATGCTGTACCACACTTCTACATGTTGTAGTTATATAAGTATGTACTCTACAATGAGCACAACACTCATTACTTCTTCTGCCACCATACCTTTGGCTATTAAAGCTGTGAACATGGCAGTGTGTGCTTCTCTTTGCCCACAGGGAATTTGCAAACAGCCATATTTCTCTGCAGCTGAATGTCACTTCAGCCATGTGTTGCCAGTCAAATGTACCACAGGGAAATGTCTTGCTGCCTAGGTGCCTGAACCCATATATATATATATATATATATATATATATATATATATATATATATATATATATATATATATATATAATGTGTGTATATATATATATATATATATATATATATATATGTATATATATATATATATATATATACATATATATAATTTGTGTATATGTGTGTATGTGTGTATATGGATATATATGTATGTACATAATGTACTTGCACATATATACATTGTTCACACACACACACACACACACATATACATATATATAGATATATATAAAACACATATACATATATATATATATATATATATATATATATATATATATATATATATTTGTGATTGTGCGTATCTCAACATTTTCCTGAAGGGGTCATTTGGGTGATTGTTTCATTTAGGGACGTGTGTATAACATGTAGTAATGAAAAAGTTGGTAGGGTAAATAATTAATTTGTGTACCAGGTGTGTGTGTGTGTGTGTGTGTGTGTGTGTGTGTGTGTGTGTGTGTGTGTGTGTGTGTGTGTGTGTGTTGCCATTGTCTTTTCCCCACCTGTTTTTCCATGTTTGTAGTTGTATGAGTCATGTGTCTGGCTCTGTGAGGTATCATCTCTTTCTAAGGGGATTGGGAGATGGTCTAATGATTTGAGGTTGTGGACATAGCCCAGGAATGCCTTGTGGTTGTCCTTGGCCTGGGAGGACAAATGTACATCAGATTTGGCTTTGGTAGATTTGGTATGAACGGCAGCGGAGTAATTGTCCCTTTTCCAGTGCTGGCTACCATGGTGTGGCACAGATATTTGTAATGAGAATGCAACATCAAAGTTCGTTTCGGACTTAGGTTATGGAAATTATGATTTTTTTTTCAGATTTTGGTAAATAACTTTGCAAGGGAGCATCTGACTGTGCCAAGTAATACCTCATTTTGAAGACAGTATTACTGGTTCGAACATGGTAAAAGAATTGTGCCACTGTGTTGTACACATGTGCAGATATCAAAGTTTGTTTCGGACTTAGGTTATGGAAATTATATATTTTTTCATATTTTGGTAAATAACTTTGCAAGGGAGCATCTGAATGTGCTAAGTAATACCTCATTTTGACGACAGTACTGATAGTTCTAACATGGTAAAAGAATGGTGCCTGTATGTTGTACTCATGTGCAGATATCAAAGTTTGTTTTGGACTTAGGTTATGGAAATTATGATTTTTTTTTCATATTTTTGGTAAATAACTTTGCAAGGGAACATCTGACTGTACTAATACCTTATTTTGAAGACAGTATTAATAGTTCTAACATGGGAAAAGAATGGTGTCTGTAGGTTGTACTCATATGCAGCTATCAAAGTTTGTTTCAGACATGGGTTATGAAAATTATGATTTTTTTTCATATTTTGGTAAATAACTTTACAAGGGAGCATCTGAATGTGCCAAGTAATACCTCATTGTGAAGACAGTATTGATAGTTCCAACATGGTAAAATAATTGTGCCTGTATGTTGTACTCATGTGCAGATATCAAAGTTTGTTTGGAATTAGGTTACGGAAATTATGATTTTTTTCATATTTTGGTAAATAACTTTGCAAGGGTGCATGTCAGTGTGCCAAGTAATACCTCATTTTGAAGACAGTGTTACTCCTTACAACATGGTAAAATAACTGTGTCTGTGCACTCTACACATATACAGATATCACAGTTTGTTTAGTCTTGTATGATTATGAAAATTATACATTTACAATACTTTTCATTATTATGCCCATATCTTTGCAAGGGAGCATGGTGATCACACAAATGATGCATCATTTTGAAGCTGACATTCAGATGCACAACTTCTATACTGATATGTAGGTACCTAGGCAGCAAAACTAAACAAAGCATAATATCTCATCACCTGTAACAGACAGAGATATTATGCTTTGTTTATATATCAGTTATGAAAAATAATATATTAATCATGTTCCTGTGAATATCTCAAGAAAGGAACATCACACAGTAATGGTTAAGATATCATTTTAAAGCTGGCATTCATATTAACAAATTACATTCAAATTGTATGGGTCTGCATGGTACATTGACCAAGATATTATGGGTTCAGATGCCTAGGCAGCGAGACATTTCCCTGTGGTACATTTGACTGGGGACACATGGCTGAAGTGACATTCAGCTGCAGAGAAATATGGCTGTTTGCAAATTCCCTGTGGGCAAAGAGAAGCATACACTGCCATGCCCACAGCTTTAATGACCAAATGCACAGGGGGAAAACAATGTTCATGGTCCCCAAGGGAACATGAGACAGCAGGCAATATGGCAGGCATCAAGCAGCAGGCTGGCCAGAGGGCATGTCAGTGGCAGTAAAAATGCAGTGCACAATGGGCAGTGCCTTTATAATTGGAGTGTGTGGACCACTTCCCCCTTCACAGTGTCTAGGGAACATTACCTAAAACACATACTGGAGCATAAATGTGACTACAGTAGCCTTCAGGATTTCCTCCATGCTGTACCACACTTCTACATGTTGTAGTTATATAAGTATGTACTCTACAATGAGCACAACACTCATTAATTCTTCTGCCACCATACCTTTGGCTATTAAAGCTGTGAACATGGCAGTGTGTGCTTCTCTTTGCCCACAGGGAATTTGCAAACAGCCATATTTCTCTGCAGCAGAATGTCACTTCAGCCATGTGTTGCCAGTCAAATGTACCACAGGGAAATGTCTTGCTGCCTAGGTGCCTGAACCCGTCATAAGGTTTTATGCAGTTTTAGAAATATAGGAGCTTTATTGCTCACTTTCCACTTTTATTCGGATATTTTGCCTGTATGTACAGTTCTGCTCAGCTGGCGGCATGTCTAACATAAGCTTGCAGCTAGCACCAACCCTTAACCTTTAAAACGTCAGCATTCATAAACACATTCTCCATTCACTCCTTTACCATTTGAGCTCTCCTACACCCAAGCAGGCACTTCTACATTCATACACACACTCTGCATTCATTCATTTACCGATCGCTCTCTCATACACACATGCAGGCACATCTACATTCATACACACACTCTGCATTCATTCATTTACCGATCGCTCTCTCATACACACATGCAGGCACATCTACATTCATACACACACTCTGCATTCATTCATTTACAGATCACTCTCTCATACACACACGCAGGCACTTCTGCATTCATACACACACTCTGCATTCATTCATTTACCGATCGCTCTCTCATACACACACGCAGGCACTTCTACATTCATACACACACTCTGCATTCATTCATTTACCGATCGCTCTCTCATATACCCAAGCAGGCGCTTCAATATTCATACACACAATTTTCATTCACTTCTGTACCATTCACTCTCCTATACACACATGCAGGCACCTCTGTATACATATACACACACACTTCATTCTCTCTGCACACACTTGCAATCAGTGCACCAAAATACACAAGACTCAAACCCACTACCCTAGCCTACATAATGTCAGCTTACCTTACCACAGGCGAAATTAATTCAGCAGTAAGAAGCAGTTCTTGTCGCTGGCAGAAGAAAAAACACGAGACCTTTGAAACTGCAATAATCCGATTGGCTGCCACCACTTGCATAATCGACCTCTTTACAAGTGATTTTCTTCAGAAACTTCAATGTGAGTGCATGTAAAAACACACTGAATCATAGGTATATGATGTAAAGAACAAGTCAGACTACGATTTAAGCATGTTTTACATGCTGCTCACATTGAAAATCTACATTGCAGTTTGTCACATCAGTGGAAGGTACTTGGTAGTAACAGCTTGCAATTCCTATCATCTCACAGCGCACTCGAGTGTAAGCACAGAGGCGCTGTGAGACGGTACTCGGTGTTAATGAGTTAAAAGAAGGACTTTCCTTTGGCATTGAAAGGGCACACAGAGCTCTTGGGGAAACCTGCCACTAATTCAAACTCTCATCCTAGGTCAATAATTATCAAATTTCTTTCATACTTGGACAAGGAACTGATTTTAAGATCTGCTTGGAGGAAGGCAATTCTAAAATATAAACAGAGCCTGATAAGATTTGATAACGACTATTCATCTTGAATAATGAAACAAAGGAAAAAAGTGTGGCCAATGATAAAGTTTCTGAAACAAAATAACATCAAGGCACAACTTGCATGTCCAGCTAAGATAAGAATACTGTATGCCAACGAGATGAGGACTTTTATTGACTTAGAGGAAGCCTCTTCATTTAGTAAAACTAATAATGTGATTACTTTATCAGAAGATATGGATTGGATGTCACCTTCTCTCAAGAGAACAAAAGAAACAAATGTCTAGACAGATGTCAAAAAGAAGAAGCAAAAGACTGATACTGTTACAGCCAAATCTCTCAAAACATCTACTATGATATGAATTGTTTTAACATTACTTTAAAGGACCTATTTTACTGCTTGGAATTTTAAAAACAAAGGTAACTAGCTACTGGAATCTTTATCTATATTTTTTGAAAATAGATGACACATGAGAATTTTCACATTACCTCAGGTATGTAAAATAGGGTACTTTTCTTTCACAGAAGGAGGGTTATATAGCACATAAAATATTTATACTGTAAATCAGCATACATAATTTTCTCTTAATTTTCTCTTTTCTTTCTCTCTTCTCTCTTTTCTCATTATTTATTTTAACTGTATCGTGTCTCCCTTTCTAAAGTCTCTCCTATTTACTATACTAAGACAGTCTGTATATATTTACTAACTCACTATCTATACATAGATAAATCTTCTTCTTCTTTCGGCTTTTGTCTAAAATAATCTAGTTTTAAGGTAGACTAATTGGAATAGTGAACTTAATTAATTGTTATTACAATATTTATTAGATTAATGATAGTCACTGTTATGTTTATTGGGATTGGGGACGTGTTCGTGATTAACTCTGAAATCCTCCATTCGTGTACATATGTCCTTTGAATTATTTCCTTTTAGTATTAACAAATACATAAAAAAAAGGAGGGAAAATGTACTGTTGGTTAAGAGAAGTGAAGCTTTCTTCACATTCTATATGCGTTGCCATAGCAACAGTAAACAATTGCTGCAGTTTCCAAGGACAATGTGAATCTGCGAAGTGCATTTAGCCTCACAGATAAAAAAATAATAAGAAAAAGTAATGTTGTTTAGTTATTAAAATGAAAAACAACCTAAACAAGGTAAAATAAATACATAATAGGATTATTTGGAAATATTTTATGATTTATCCTCATAGGATTACATATTCCTGGAAACACAACTGAAATGTTCCCAAACTACATGCGCACTGAAATGTAGCTGCTTGATTAAAAAGTATTGTTTACTTTAACATGCTGATTTCACAAGTTGTCTGCACTGTAAAAGTTACATTTTATATGTTACTTGAAATTGTCAGTCTCTAGAGCATATGAAAAGATTCATTTTACATTTTGCAACATGTTATCTTTGCACTTACCTCACATTCTGTACAAACTCACTTGGTAACTGATAGCTATTCATTTAAAATATCAGTGATAAGCCATGTCTTTTCCTAAGTGTAAGTTGAAGTTGGTGAGCTGAAGAGTGGGAAAGTAAAGGCAGACAGTACACCTACAGTAAGTTCATATTTCATTGGTAATCACTCATTGTCTCCTGTAGAGCCTTTTTAGTCAAATTATTTTAGTAATAATCTATTTGTTGTTGGCTTATTTAGTGCATGCTCCTCTGTTGCATTTAATATATCCAAAATGACATATCTGACATGTTTGGGATCTCTTAAGGGTAACTAAATATTGGATATTTTCTAAGTCAACATAATAATTGTTTATACTACTAACATTCCATCTTTCATATATAAAATACTATAGAACAATAACAGAATAATGTAGAATTTCATATCTCTTTTAAGAAAATTCTCCATATAATAATTTAACATATGGAGCTCAGTTGATATTGTTGGTTAAAGGTATGAGTGATAATCCAATAGATCTATCTTTATCTATTGGATTAGGAATTACTTTCATTCCATTACTTGTATTTGATACTTTAGAATTAATGTTTTATAGAAGTACTTTTTTAAAGCCTGACCAGAATTTTACCCTACTTATATTTAAAGAAGAAAGAACATTAAATTACACTCCCAAGTTTACACACATAAATATAACATCCAATGTTATCAGAGAATATGGTATAACTATTACAATCAAAGCAAACAAAAAAAGAAGCAAAACGTTTCTTCCAGCATTAACTTGAAATGGATTTAACATTCTTATCATTAAATACTAATGGCTTAAATAATGCAAATAAAAGATCAGACTTACTAAAATATTTAAATCTAAATAAGGCACAAGTAGTATTTCTCCAGCAAATGCATTTTAAGACTAATGATAGCTTTATTTGGAACCCTAAGGACTATACAGTGTTAGCTCAATCCTCCTATAGAACAAAGACAAAAGGAGTATCAATTCTCCAGAAGAAAAACATAATCACTCCAAAAGTTATTTATAAATATGAAGGCAAAGAAGATCTACTAGCATTTGTTATAATTAAATTTAATAACAGAATATGGACCTTAGCTAATCTATATTGGTTCCCAGGAATTGGCACAGGAATGGTTAAAAAACACCTAGATTTTATTTCCAACAATTATAAAGGAAATCTTATACTAGGAGACTTTAATTGTACCTTAGAAGCTTCTGAAACCACCAAGAAGTCTTTTTGCATAGCAACTATTTCAAAATCCTTAAAAAATGGATTGATTCATTTCATTTAATAGATACTTTTTAAAGTAAAAGATGATAAATCCTTATTATTTTCCCATAAAGACCATAGATTTGGAACACAAACCAAAATAGACAAATTATTCGTAGTTCAAGATTTACAAACAAAAATCTTCAACTTCCCAATAGTTCCATGCCCCTTCTCAGATCATGACTCTCTGATAATGAAGCTGCAAATAGAGTTTAAACCTTTAATCCTCTCAACTAGAATTCCATCATATATCACAAAAATTAAAGAATTCAGACCCTGGATGCTGTCAGAACTACAATTATTTCTTGAAATTAATAATACAACAGAAATCAGTAGAGTCATGGTTTGGGACTCATTAAAAGTGTATTTATTTGGTAAGACCCTTAGCTGGTACAAAAACAAAGTTAGAGAGTGGGAATCTGAATCATTAGACTTGCAAACCAGACTCTTGGCAACAAAATCTAAAAAAAAAATCAGAATTGTCCAGAAGTCAAAAAAAGAAATAGAAGTAATAAATAAAAAAATAATGAAATTCTAACACACAAAACTTGTCTAGCCTTGGAAAAATTAAAAATAAACTCATTAGCCACCTAGATAATTACATACCTTATCTGCAAGAATTAAAATACAATCTAAAGCAAATAACATTAGTAGTATATATCATGAAAAGAAAGGGTAAAAAGTATCAGCTATAGGAGACATCCTTGAAGCATTTTGGTTCCATTATGTGGAACACTTCAAAAAAGAAGATTTAGATACCAACCAAATACACTTAGTTACAAACCTTATCAATATAAAAAAATTCCCAAAAACTTAAAACTAGACCTACAAAAACCTATATCCTACAAAGAAATTGTCGACAAGATAAAAGAAAGTAAATCTAACAAAGCTCCATGGATAGATGGTATAATTATGGAAATTTACAAACTCTTCCCTTCAACAGTAATCTCCCTTTTTCATAAAACTTTACTAGAAGTCCAGTCAAAAGCAAAAATACCACCCTCATGGAAATATTTTCTCATAACACCAATTCTAAAAGATAATAAACCATCCGACCTTTGCACCTCATACAGGCCTATATCATTACTGAATAATGATTACAAAATATTCATGTCAATCCTAGCTAACAGAATGAAAATCCCACTTTCAAAGACAATTAATAATGATCAAACTAGATTTTTATATAACAGGCACACACATGATAATATTAAGAGGATACTTACTCTTATAGATTATGTGAATAAAGAAGATAGAGAAACACTTGTAATTGGTTTAGACATAGAAAAAGCCTTTGATTCCCTCAACTGGGAATATCTATTTAAAACTTTAGCATTATTTGAATTTCCTCCTCCCTTCATCTTATTACTAAAAACATATATATTAATAACTTAGCCTACATTAAATTACGTCCTTTCACCTCAGAATCTATATGTATAGCAAAAGGTACTAAACAAGGATGCGCCCTTTCTCCTATTTTATTTGCTTTGGCTATAGAAATAATTGCAGAAATAATACCCAATAATCCAAGGATAAAAGAAATAGAAGTCTATGACCAGTACATATCTAAAATAATGCTTTTTGCTGATGATATTTTATTAACCCTCTCAAACTCCAGAGAGTCATTAGGAGAGCTAGAAGAAGTAATAGAGAAATGTTATAAGATTTCAGGTCTATACTTTAATAGAGCAAAATCAAAATTTCTATTTTTAAATAAGAAAAAAGAACTTCAAGTTACAGATAAATCCATCATAGGAAAATAAGAACTTATGCTAAATTATTTAGGAATATTGTTATGCAAAAATATAAACAAAACAATATTAATAAATTATAAAAACATTATTGAAACAATAAAAATATATACAGAAAAGTGGAACAAAATTATATTAACTTTTGAAGACAGATTGTAATTAATAAAAATGGTCTTATGCCAAAAATACTATATGTAGCATAGCAATACAGTTAATTCCTGAAAGATACATTCTTAAAGAAATAAACTCATGTTTAATAAAATTTTTATGGTATCTCAAAAAGAATAGAGTAGCTCTAACTCATCACATTAGACCCTGGAAACAAGGAGGATTGAACTTCCCAGAAATAGAAACATATATAAAAGCATTTGTGCTTAAAACTACAATAGACTGGATAAACTCAAATTATTTTGCCAACTGGAAATAATTAACAATGGCTATATTAACAAATGAATTTAATCTGTTAAAAACATTTTTAATAGTAGACAAATCAAACAAACCCTGGTACATACTATGCATAAGTATACAATATAATATAACAAAATCTTCTAAAACAACACTGATTAATCATTACATCAATTCCTTTAGGAAACTTATCAATGTAAAGATAGATCTAAAACTTTGGTTTTACCTTTTAACCCCATTTACCATCACTAAGAACTTTCCTCACAAAATATATAGGGAAACAATAACCTCCTGGGAAGAAAATGGATTCGTATGCTGGTTTCAATGTGTAAATAAATTAAATGTTTTAGATATACATATGATAAAACTACTTAGAATATTCCAACACAGGACTGGTTAACCTTGCAAAGCATTCTAATGTACACAAGATTTATGCAGATTAATTAATAATTCCTCATTTAAAGATATTCCAAATCTAATAAGTTTCCTGTATGAATTTATATATAATAGTTGTGAAAAGAAAAATTCCATTTCAAATCTATATAAAGAGTTAATAACATATAAGACAATTCTCAAACCATCATACTGGCAGTTCTTAGCAAAAGGTCAGTCATTGCAGTTAACAGAAGTAATTAAAAGTAACATCTTACTATCAGTTAATTACACCTCTAACACACAGTACTGGAAAATATTTAACTAGAAATACTTACATAGAGCATTTTTAACACCAGATAGAATTAAAAAGATCAGTACTGCTACAAATGTTTTTTTTGCTGGAGGTGTGAAAAGTCAAATAAAGTAGACTGGATTCATATTTTTTATGAATGTAATAAAATTAAATCATATTGGAATGGAATCAATAATTTTTTACAAGCTTTATTTAATGACTCCTTTACCTTAACTAAAATATCGATAATACTAAATGTAAATGAAGGTCCCTACCTGAATAAGACAAATATGTATTTGCTGTGGACAATACTTGCTATATACAGGAAATGCGTAACCAGATGGTGGAAATCAAATACACCCCCAACCTTGGAAGAATTCTACACTTTACTGAAGACAACTGCATTGATGGAAATAAAAATCAAATAACTATGAATCTATCCCAGTCCATTAGTAAATTATCCTTGGAAGAAAGTTATATCTTTGTTGGACACTCTGCAATAATCAATATTGTACCTCTGATAATTGATCTGTTAATTCTATATTTAATAACATACAGTGTATATAATTGAAAGTCAGGCTATTGTAAATATTGTATATAGTTTAAAATAATATTTAAAAATATTATGTAAATGTTATTTTAATTGAAAATAAAAAAAACTATTTAAGAAGAAAAATAATTTGGGGAAGAATATGTTCATCTTTTATGGCTGGTTTAAACCAGGTTTGTGTGTTTATCAAGATACACTAGCTTGCCCCAAACCCCTTTATTCTGTTGCAATGATTTAAGTCTCCTTAGCTTGTCTTTGTATTGCCTGTGGTCCCTTTTAATATAACTAACCTCCCTTTGATGTAATAAAGTTTTTACTTCAATTTTTAGTTTATCCTACTGACTTACAAATGGATCCTGACTGCAGCTTAAATTTTTGAGTAAATTTTATAGACCTGCCTGACTATACTGTTGGATCTCTTGGTTCATATTTACTGTCCCAGACCTGGTTGTGCCAAGCTAATCATGTGGGCAATGACTTTTTGTACTAAGAAGGAATGTTCCTCCATGATCTAAATCCTGTCTAGCCTCATCCAGTCCTTGTACCTACCTGAGTAGAATGTAAAATCCTTACCTGATGGTACAGTTTTTAGTTATATCAAGGAGCCCAAATATTCATAGGTTCATAGGTGTGTACTAGGCTAATGGCCCTGGAGCCTTTACAAGCCTAGCTGATAAGATTACCCCTGGCATCATGCCACCCAACCTTAGTTCCCAGTGTGTCTGTCGAGTAGAGTCACTGGAGTGATCCCCATGGTGAATTTTCTATTTCCCATCCACTCATCAAGATTTCTCTTGAAGAGGGCCTATGAGGTGCTCTGTTTGACATGTATGGGAAGTCTATTCCATAGCATGGACAGTCTCTGGGTTATGAACCTGTCCCTCTGGCATGTTCTGTTGATTATGGTAATGAGTTTGAGGTCTCTGGAGTGTGTGGTGCGGAGGGATTGGGATTTCTTTAGATGTAGCATTTCTAACAGACCTGGGTCAGACATGGCTTTGTAAGTCAAGCAGAAATCACCCCTAAGTAGGCGATATGAGACAGAGAATAGTTGGAGTTTTGTTAGTCTGTCCATATAGGACAAGTGTTTAAGGCCTAGGATCCTCTTTGTGAGGTACTTTTGCGGCCTCTCCAGTTGTTGCAGGTGTTTAGTGAGGTACATGCCAAATGGGGAATTGTACTCAATGATTGGCCTAATGAGGGAAGAGTAGAGGGAGACAATGACCTCTTTCTTCCTGGATACAAAACCCTTAGTAATGAGATTTGCCACATAGAAGGACTTTCTGACCACAGTAGCAATGTGGTGGTCAAAAAAGAGGTTGCTGTCAGCCTGTGTTCCCAGATTTCTTATAGCTCCTTCTGTGTTCAGTGGACTACCATCAATGTGGTAATTCATGGAAACCAGGTTTTTCCCAAAGGGGATGATGACACATTTATTGGCATTGAGCTTAAGGCCATGGTTCTGACACCAGTCGTAGTGAGGCCTTTCTGTAGGATGTCAACATCACTTGGGGAATTAATAATAGCTCTCAACTTGCAATTGTCTGTGAACTCAGTCAGCCAGAATCCCTTCTTGTTGACTTGGACATCAGAGAAGTAGATACCAAACAGGAGAGGACCCAGGACTAAACCCTGTGAGACTCCATTTGTGACTGGTCAGCAGTCTGACATGGAGTCAGCTACTTTCACACTGTGGGTTCTATCTTATGAGCCAGTTTGCAACTCACCTAATGATATAGGGGTTGATGCATGGCTTAGTGAGTTTTTCTATGATTCCTGGGTGGGGAATGGTATCAAAGGCCTTGGCCAGATGAAGTCAGGCTGTATGAACCACCTTGCCTTCATCCACAGCTCTGGTGACTGACTCAAAGAAGTCGGCCAGGTTGAGCAGGCATGATCTGCCCTTCACAAAACCAAACTGTGTGGGATCCAGAGTTTGAAGATTCCCCTGTAGCCTTGTTTATTAGGTCCATGATGATGCATTCCATAGCTTTGCATATCAGACTCATCAGGCTAATGCGGCAATAGTTCCCAGGGTCTGTAGTCACTCCTCCTTTGTGGAGAGGGATGACTGTAGCTGTGTGCCATTTGGTAGAGTCAGAGCCTGAGGTGAGGCTGTGATTGAACTGGGCACACATGTGAGGTGCCAATTCTCTCTGTATTTCATGTAGAACACAGCCAGGGATATTGTTAGGTCTCATTAGAAGCTGTATTCTTGGCCTTGGACAGTGCTGTTTTAACTGTGCAGCAGTAATACTGGGTGCCTAGCAATCTACTGATATTGCAATTGGTCCTTTGGGGGAGGTAAAGTTGGCACGGAATCTGTCAGCCAGTATATTAGCAATATCTGTTAGCCAATATAGGCGGTACCATTGTGTAGTAGCTCAGAGCAAATCTGGGTATTGCCATGAAGATTCTTTACATAACTATGGAAGGCCTTGTGGTTGTCTTTACTATCTGCTGCAATTCTGTTTTCATAGCTAGCTTTAAAAGATTTGATGAGGGATCTCAACTTTTTGTTGAAGCTGATAAGGGAGTTTTTCCAGTCTTGGGACTTCACCTTATTCTGCATCAGGTTCCTCCTTCTGTTGTAGAGTTTGTTTATGGCAGGGGACCATGAGATTGGCTTCCTTTTTTTGGAGGAGAGCAACTTGATTCTATTGGGAATGGTGAGATCCATGCATTTGTGTATGTGTCCGTACAATGTACTGGTGTATGATTCAGCAGTCATGTAACTATTCTTCATTTCCATGGGTGCCATGAAGTTAGCCACCTCTGTTTTTAGGAGCCCAAAGTTAGCTTTGGCAAAGTTTTTCATGGTGGTTATCTTTGCAGAGGGGGTTGGTGGGGAGGGATGTGAATTTCCAAGATGATTAGTTTGTGGTCAGATCTAACCAGGGAGGAGTTGACTATTGGTGTAGAGCAATAGTCACCCATGTTAGCAATGACCAGGTCAAGGATGTTGCTACCTCTAGTGGGGGTAAGAACCAGCTGGTCCAGGGCATTAGAATTAATGAATTCCAGGAAACGGGCAAGTGTATTGGTACATGAATAGTAATCCAAGTTAATGGAGGGGTAGTTGAAGTCACCCAGTATGAAAGTGTTCGGTTGGACCCTAATATTCTCCAGGGTGCTTAGGAACATGGAGTGTGAGTATTGGGACATGGTTGGGGACCTATAGCAGGCTACAACCTGAATCACTGTCTTACCCAGTATTAGCTGCACCTGAAGAATCTTTGATGCATTATGTTAGGCTACTAGTTTGGAGGTGTGTGCATTCTGTATGAATATGGAAACACCACCACCTTTGGAGCTTCACTGCAAGTTCTGGGGCCGAAAGGTATTGAATGAGTTATAGCCTGGTAGTGCAGGGGTGCTTTCGGTTGCTTTGAACCAGGTCTCTGTTACAGCACAAAATGTTGATGTTCTTCATTTTAAGGAGTGCTTTGAGCTAGTGCATTTTGAGATTTAGACTTCTAGCATTCAGCAGCATGACCATCGGTTGCATTTGTTTGTAGCTGTTACAAACGTAATTTGGTCTTTGGAACACTACCTAAAAAAAAGGCACTATAGGGGTGGCAAGAGCCTTGGCCAGTATCCGTAAGCCCAGGGGTGACAGATGCAGGCCATCTCTGGCAACGTATCGAGGTTCTACAATAACTCTTCAGAAGTCTCCTTTCCCTCATTACCATTCAGTTCCTATGGCCTTCACCAACATTATTATTGCCCTGTGCCACATTCCATTCCCCAGCAACTATTAGCTTACCATGCAGGATGACTATTTAATAATTGATAGCTCTCATGCAGTCCCATCTTATTTGCAGAGAAATGTATATGGAGGCTAAAGTTATGCAAGATCCCTGTAAGTATCGACTTATCACTATATATCTAACCAGTATATCTATCTTGTCTTCTCCCACAATATGCGGGCAAGTTTTCTTCAATACAAATACAAACCCCTCTTTTCCTTGCCCCTCTGAAATATGGCAGCATAACCTTATCTGAAGACTTGTTTCAGTAAGTGCTAATGCTCTGGTTTCATCTGGTGTGTTTCTTGGAGCATAATGATTTGCGGACTGAGAACTATAATGTGCATTAATATTTTATCCATCTTGCATCTATCCTCTAGTCCATTCATACTCCAAGTAAAAAGTTTGATGCTCATGTGACAAATTGGCTAGCTGTACCTTCAGGAAGGTTTGCAGCTCTTTTTGCCATCTTATTATTTACATGACTTGCAAAGATGCATGTAACCTCAATAGCTCTCCTTTCTAAAGCACAGAAAAAAAGCAGCAACCCAGAGTCAGGACACAATTTCTATTTATTGAACTAAGCACTTTTGTCTTAGGCAATAATAAGACTTCTACAGATAACAAAATAGTAATGAAATAACAATAAATATACAGAAAACACACAGTCGTATGACAATACCAATTAACTTTTAAAGAAGTACACACACAACCTAAGAGATTTAACCTGAAAGAACATGTACATATATAAAATGAAAAATGGAAAATAAAGACGTTCTTAAAAATTTTCATTATCTACATAATGCCTTTAACTTTAAAATACATCCGATGAATGTCAATTAATTTTAATCCAGGCCATCCTACTGCTTTCAAATGCAAAATCCAATGTAATTCTCTTTTCTCCAACCACAACTGCCAAGGACCACCCCGAGGATGTTTGTTCACTTGCTCAATCACAATAAATTTGAAGTGGTGTTCAGGATATTCAGAAATGTGTCTAAAAAGTGCATTAGTCATTTTTTGCATTTAATTTCATAGGTATGTCCATATATACGATTTTTCAATTGACGTTCTCTCTTACCTGTATAAAATGCATGACATTATTGGCATAATGTCTCATAAACTACCCCCACAGAATTGCAATTAAACTTCCCATTAATTTTTAAATGGTATCCATTAATATCAAAGTATTCATCAATATTTAGTAATGGGCAATAGTGGCATTGTCCACATTTTGTCATCTGTTTAAGTTTGTTATTGTCACAAAGTTTAATAGAATTTT
The DNA here is from genome assembly GCF_019279795.1 of Protopterus annectens. Classification (NCBI taxonomy): domain Eukaryota; kingdom Metazoa; phylum Chordata; order Ceratodontiformes; family Protopteridae; genus Protopterus; species Protopterus annectens. The sequence continues at coordinate 1,636,290,635 of NC_056726.1, read as the reverse complement.
CTACAATACACTTCATGTTATAACCTCTCCTATATACAGTTTGAGTTTTTTTACATATGTTTGGTCTGATCATACAACCATCCATCAACACAGACCAGTTTTTAAAAATAAAATCACTAACTTGCATCCAATCAGCTGTAAACTGGGTGGTGAAAGATAACTTGAAATTGGGCATCCTATCCCCCCACTGTCATTCAAAATGGAATCACAGCTAGCAAGTTTCTGAGAGACATAGGTGTCCAATTTAACCAAGATAGGAACATAAAAGTCTAACATTTTCTTTTTACCACCTCTGCTTTGATTTCTTTTACAAACTCTACAGGATATTCCCTCTTAATAAACATGGTTTCTAACAAGTCACATTCACAAATAAAGTCTTCAAATAATGATACCATTCTGGCATCTCTTATGAATTGCCCCTTAACAACTGCTTTTCTCTGAACTCGAGGGTGGGAACTGCTAAAGTGTAAAAACAAGTTTGAATATGTGGGTTTCCTGAAAACAAATACTCCCATATTATTCATGCCATACTTCCAGATAATAAATAAATCATCCAAATACCTCAACTATACATCACAATCTTGGAAAAGTGAATGGCCAAAAAGGAACCTACGTTCCCATTTACACATAATAATGTTCACATATAGGGGACCACATGCCGCACCTATTGCGACACCCCTTTGCTGCAAAAATAATTGGTCATCAAAGTAAATTAAATTATTAGTCAATACAAGTTGCATCATTTCCACATATAAATTTACAATATCTTGTGGTACACCTTTCCTACACAAATATTCATGGAACCAGTTCAAGCCCACATCATGCAGTATAACTGAAAATAAATATTTGCCCTTTACAAACACACATTACAACATAACTCAGCTTCTTTTAGATTTACAATTATTGATGGTATTAAGTTTCAGGATGTGGACAAAGTTGTTTTTCATGATATCCTCAATAGGAAAGAAAAAAGTGGATAATCATGTCAGGTGCTCTTTTCTCACCTGGATTAAATGAGCATCTGTGATTGGATAATTGTATGTATTTTTTCTCTATATTATGTGGTTAGATTCATTTGAATGTCATTACACACTGATGAAGGTTTGTTAACTGAAACCGGTTTGTGTTTTTACACCTCAATAAATTTATTATTTTTGGTTGCTGACTGTTGTGCTGGCTTCTTGTATGAAGGATTCTCACTTTAAGCTGTGCACTTATTTCCATATGGGCATACTATTTGGTCTACATAATTCTGATTTACCAGACCCACGGGGTGGCCATAATTCAATTTCCTCTCCCTTATCAGCTCTGAATGTCGTACTGCTGGTGGGTCTAAAGGGGCAGTCCCTTCCTGTTCAACAGCATCATCAGTATTAATATATTCCCTGTTGGCATTGTTCTCATTTGCTGAGCTCACATAAACACCATGATGATGGCCCACTCCTGGGAAGAAGATAGTGAAGGATATGCTTTCTATGATGAATATTCAATACTGTCTCTTTCCAATTTCTTAACTTTATGAGCCTTAATTTCAAAATGTGATTGTCAATGCTTCTAAATAATTGGTGATACTCGACCTGGTATTGCTCAAAGAGCAAGTCTGTTGTTATAAGCACATCAAGTTCTTTGATTTCATTAATAAGTTCCTTAACCAGTTTAACATTGTATTTTCCTATTAGCTCCATATAACCACAGCCAAAGCAGTCAAACAGAGCCAGTAAATCCTGATGGAGGTGAAGAGTCCCCCCTCAACCCATTCAGGAACTTCCACATTTTTAAGCCTTTTGGTACCTGGTTCCATTTAATACATTCAACCAGGTATGCATTCTCTGTTTGAATTTTCCAAACTTTAAGCGGTTTGTAGTAATACAAGTTCAAATTATCCTTCAATGTTCTGTTCACTTGTTGAACCGTAGGTTGAATAAACACAATGCCTTGATGTAACCAATCCTCCAAACTAGAACTACCAAGCACCACATTAGCGATAGAAGCATTCCGAACACTCCCACCTCCTTGTGCTAAAGGCAAAGAATTATTCAAGCCATTATCAAGCCTGGAGGGCAGTTCAGGCAACAATCCAGTCCCAGTCCGAGTAGAAAAATGCTGGTGCACTTCAGTAGCTAGCAAATCCACTTTATGGGTGAGTTGTTGAATTAAACATGTTAACTCAACCACAGTTTTACCGGTAGTGTTCGGTTCAGTTTCAGAAAATAGTAGTGGCAATGCAGAAATGTGTCCAGAAATCATTGGAGTCAACAGTAACAAACCACAAAATTAAACTCCACAGACACTTTAAAACACAGAAAAAAAAGCAGCAACCTGAACATCAGGACACAATTCCAATTTATTCAACTAAGCTCTTTCGTCTTAGGCAATGATAAGACATCTTCAGATAACAAAATAATAATGAAACAACAATAAATATACAGAAAACACACAGTTGTCTGACAATACCAATTAACTTTTAAAGACGAACACACACAACCTAACAGATTTAACCTAAAAGAACATGTGCATATATAAAATGAAAAATAAAAATGTTCTTAAAAACTTTCATTATCTGCATAATGCCTTTAACTTTAAAATACATCCAGTAGATGCCAGTTCATTTAATCCAGGCCATCCCACTGCTATCAAACGCAAAATCCAATATCATTCTCTTTTCTCCAACCACAACTGCAAAGGACCACCACTAGGATGTTTATTCACTTGTTCAATCACAATAAATCTGAAGTGGTGTTCAGGATATTCAGAAATGTGTCTAAAAAGTGCATTAATCATCTTTTTGCTTTTAATTTCATAGGTATGTTCATATATACGATTTTTCAATTGACGTTCTGTCTTACCTATATAAAATGCATGATGCCATTAGCATAATGCCCCATAAAATACCCCCACACTATTTCAATTAAATTTCCCATTAATTTGTAAATGGTATCCATTAATATCAAAGTATTCACCAATATTTATTAATGGGCAATAGTGGCATTGTCCACATTTTGTCATCTGTTTAAGTTTGTTATTGTCACAAAGTTTAATAGAATTTTCTACAATACACTTCAAGTTATAACCTCTCATATATACAGTTTGAGTTTTTTATATATGTTTGGTCTGATCATACAATCATCCATCAACACAGACCAGTTTTTTAAAAATAACATCACTAACTTCCATCCAATCAGCTGTAAACTGGGTGGTGAAAGATAATTTGAAATTGGGCATTCTATTGTCCCTACTGTAATTCAAAATTGAATCACAGCTAGCAAGTTCCTGAGAAACATAGGTATCCATACATACACTTATGTATTGATTCGTGGGACTTTCTTGGGAAATGTAAGGTTAGGTTTGATGCCTCATTTGTGTTTATGACCATTGATGTTAAAGATTTATTTTCGGTTATACCACATGATGTGGGCTTGAATTGGTTCCATGAATATTTGTGTAGGAAAGGTGTACCTCAAAATAATGTTAATTTATATGTGGAAATGATATAACTTGTATTGACTAATAATTTCATTTACTTTGATGACCAATTATTTTTGCAACAAAGGGGTATCGTAATGGGTGCTGCATGTGGCCCCCTACAGTTTGTAAAGTTTGTTTTCATACAGATTATCATTCCCCATAAAGGAAAAATTGATTGTATGCATAGTCAACTTTAGGCCTCCAGATGGCAATGCAATCCTCTTTCAAGCAGCTGCTAAGGGAAACCATCAGAAAATGGTTCCCCTTGTCTCCAAGGCGCATGCTTAAATGAGGCTCATGCAAAATTGAAATATGTGTAGGTAAGTCACATAACCAGCCTGCTTTCCTAGAGGTATACCTACACATCCATACAAAGAATCAAAGGCTTTAAAGACACTCTAGTTATGATGGAATATACCTCCACAATACTGAAACATTTCCCAGTGAGACTGCTGTTAAAGAGTGACATTACTGGGATATTGCAGTATATCGTGAAATACCAGGCTTGTGATGCCAATAAATCTTAATGATCTTGTAACTTTAGCTACCAAAAAAGGCAAGTGGAGATGAATTCAGGCACTAAGTGTTACTATATTTAATATTACTTGACCTTCCTCACTGTCTTTCAACATAGCAAGCTTTTTGGTCCTTTTTGCCTTCAGACTAATTTCACCAGAACAATTTTAAGTCTAGAGAAATACTTAGGTACAGCAATCCAAACGTAACAAGAATATTAATCTCTGAAGTGCTTCTAAGATAAAAGCATTGAATTAAGATAAATTCTAGTCCTCTTGTAGTTCCTCAAGCTGAAGCTGGTCTGGTACTCTCACAGCTTCATCTGTTTATAGTGCCAGGGCAGGCATCTTCTTCATATGTTTGGCCTCTTCTTCTTTTTTACTTTTAGAAACTGGAGAAGGTTTGACAGGTGATCTCTCTTCTATGAGACTCCTTCAATGCTGATTCTCCTTCTTCAAGATCGCTTGGCTGTTGTTGATAGTCTCTCCGCATTTGCAGGTAGTTGCTCAGCTTCAGTTTGCTCTGAGTCCAGGAAGACCATAACTCCATTGGAAAGAAGACTTTATAGATTGCATCTTGAATCTTAGTCCAGCCCTCCAACACTTTCTGAATATTGATAGAAAATTGTTCCTCTTAATTCTCGTTGGAAGGGAGAGGTCATTATCCATAAATACCCTCATGCTATCAATTTGCAACCATTACCCCTTGACCACAAATGCGTACGTGGCCCTTCCTTTAGTGAATAACACTAGCACTTGATAAAGATGGGTTGTGGAGTTTATTCTCTGCTTCTATGGGGGGATACCAGTCCAGGTACTTATCTGTCACTTCATAAAGGCTGGACAGTCAGAGCCTTCTATACCAGTTGGGATATTTGCAAGTCTCATGTTCTCTCTAATAGGTCTGTCATCAAGGACTGTCAGCTTATCACAATGTTTTTCTTCTTTGAAGTCATCCAGTCTCACCACCCTGGTCACTTATTGATTTTTTTATATATCTTGTATTACTACATTATGAGTATTTAAGTTACCCTCCATCTGTTCAATATGCTTTTTTTTTTCTTTGTCATGCAGTAACGTGCCAGTAACCTTTATATTTTTTTATCCTTCTTATTGTGGTTTTCACAAAAGTGAGCAATTGAGATATTTCTCCCTCTTAAGCCATTGCTCTAGCTGATGTTTAGCCCCTGCTGTGCTTGAAACATGCTGGGACCGGGTATTCCTGCTCTTTCTTTACACCTTGGTTTTTGTTTTTTCTGCCTCTTTTCCTTCTCTTTAGGTAGCATTTGCTCAAGCAGACATTTCTGATCATAACATCTATAGAATTTTATTACATTTGACTAGTGAAAAGCATTGTTTTCACAACTATTCTGGAGGTAGATTTAAGAATCCTGTCCTAGTGGGTCTCCATCAAATGTGCTTGTTTGGGTAGATCATTTAGTATAGTCACTAAGAAGTTTTTGCGTTACGAAAGGAAGAATGAATTTGGTGCTGAATTAGTTGCTGCTTTAACTGTAATGGCTAGTAATGTTTTTAGTAGTTTCCAAAACTGTTTATGGTAAGTTGATTTTTATCATACTTACATGGCTTTAGTTTATTTTCTTCTGCGCTGTTTTCTGATGTTTAAAGATGTTTAGTATAGACATCCATTTTTCCTGCTTTCTGTGTAAGATTTTTTCCCCATGAGACAGTCTTCAATGCTTTTGTTATTTCAGGGCACAGATGTTTCCTAAGATATCAAGTGATTTGTAGGTATAGCTCTTGTATGTAGGAAAGCTGATATAGCAGGAGTGAGAAAGATAAATTAGAATGTGTTTATGCATAAAGATGGTCACAAATGATGCTCTTTGGTGAGTTACAAAGGCCTGTTTCTTTGGATTCTGGTACAGATCTACCTAAAACTAGTTTGAGGAATGTTTGTATGTCATGATGTCACGGTTGCTTAAAGAGTTGGGCAGAAAGATGACTATGAAGCAGCATTGTGACAGGTTATTTAAGATAAGATAGAGAAGTGAGCTTTTACTTCACGTGTGATTTGGTCTGTTTGCATTCCTTAATAGCTGTTCTAACCCCATCAGTGCAAGTCAATGATTTAGTTGTGATTAAAGAGGCAATGATATTATTATTGAAGTCCCCTGCAATAGTGGTGTTTTGTTTGAGGGTTTGGTATAAATGGTAAGGTCATCAGCTGATAGAAACAAGGTACATGGCTGCCAGCTTTGTAGCTCAGGGGTTAGAGCACTGGTCTAGCAAACCAGAAATCATGAATTCATATCTCATCAAGGCCTCTACCCTTCCTTTCAGTATCATTTAGGACAGTGAGCTAAGGCTGATATTTCCTGGGTCAAGGGGGCAGAGTTCAGAGCTGTTCTCCCCCTTTGCAATCTTGGACAGGGGCAATTAGGTGCTGGTTTTAGTGTGTGCTTGAACAAGACACCCTTGGGAACACGAGTTGAACTTGGCTAGGTTTGTAAGGACCCTGGAGTCATTAGCCTACTAACCTCCTATGATCCTATGATCCTATGACAATCACAGTACAGATTTGTTATTCATTCTTCCAGTACACATATGGAAATGGATGGGGGAATGTAAACTCTGCCATGTACACTTTGGTATTGTTGTCTAAGGTCAGCTTAGCTGTAATTCATATCTAGCTTTATGTCATTTTTAAAGAGTAGAAAAAACTTTTCTCCTGCCGTTTTCTTTGTCTGTTATCAGAAGTCATTATGCAGTATTGTCTAATACATGTATATGGAAAAATATCTTAAGTCAACTTTTGGTTACAGATAGTATGCAAAGTATTTCATGGAGTAACCATGCTTCCAGTGTGGTCTGCTTATTGTTGATACTATTAAGACTAATCAGATCAAGTTATAGGTACATTGATTAGCTAGAAATGGAACTGGTTGCAACTTGTTTGTCTTGGTATGGGCATTGGTTGTGGCACGTGTGGATGAAGTGGAGTCATTAGTCGTATCCTGTAAAGATACAGTGAGACCAGAATTTAGATAAATGTTGACTGAAAGTGTGATTTAAATTAAGGTAAGATGTAATTTGCTTAGTAAATTTTTAGTATTAAACATGCATCCATGTGGTGTTGTAGAAGAACAAATTGTGCCTGGTATTGTTTTGGTGAGATGGAAGTTACTTTACCAAGTAGTTTCTCAAAGTGATTGTGAGGTTTTATGGTAAAATAATGACTGAAAGCTTTTACAGTAGAAAGGGGGGATTAATTTGTTGTTTGGTATTGACATATTTTGATATAAAAGAAAAGACTCAGAAAGGTATAAAGCTGACAGAAGTAAGGTAATAGTAGTTAATGGGTGGCACTTTGAGGCAATGAGCTGCAGTGTCCCCTTACAGCAAGAGTTCAGTGCCAAGGTACTTTCCATCCAGAGTATGTATGTTCTCCATGTGTTTGTTTCCTCCTGGTACTCCGGTTTCCTCCTATATCTCAAAGATTTGCCTTAGGAGGAGAGGTAACTCTAAATTGATGCATTGTTACTACGGGTAAACTGTAATCAAGCTGTGCAAGTAAGACCCCTTTCCCAACAGCCATTTTTCCTGCTGGTGAGAGGAAGTGGGGGATACAAGCTTGTGTATTTTTGATTTGGTTGACTTGATGTGGGACTGGAAGTTGAGATTTAGGTCAAACTACACCCCAAAGAATTTGAAGTCTGAGGTCATTTCAAAAGAATCATGGTTGTTCTATCACTCTGAATGCTACGGTCTGGAACTTGACAGGGTTCAACCGTAACAACTGACTCTTGTGACACACGAACAAAAAAATGCAGAGTAGCTAAGTGTTTTTCTAGAATACATGAATAAAGGGTCTAAAAGATTCCCTTTATTACTCAATATATAGTAGATCTAGCTTTTAAAACAGAATGCTTTATTCTGTCTTATTCAAAGAACTTTTTTTTTTAATTTCTGACTCCCATGCTGCTGACAATCAGCTGCTTCCAGTGCCGTTCCTTGATTGCTGGGTCTACCAAAACCTTTTACTTTCCTTTGAAATTGCTCTGACCAATGTTCAGGGTTGCCCAGGAGGCTGAGGTATCCACAGCAGAGACATACTACTGCTAAGGGAATGTTTGTAAGTATTTACATGCCAGTAACATCCCAAGGATGAGACATGCAATTCACATCAAGCAGCACCACACACTTGTTTCTCTGGTCTCAACCAGGCAAATCAACCCCCTGGTGTGCCTCAAGTCTGCATAACCCCATCCTCCCTGTCTGCACTATCAAGAGCCTGAGGCACTCTTTGAACTCAAGTCCTCTGGGACCTGGTGAAGGCTTTATCCCTCTACTCCAATGGTGCAGGCTGATTTACAGCATAGTTAGTGCTTTATCCATCTATGTCACAAAGCTAGATAATGTGCCATGTATGTTTATAAATTACAAGAAGATTGCTCCATTTATCTACCATCCTTTCTGTAATAAAGTACGTATTCATATTTCCCTTAAGCTTTCTATCTTGTATCTTCAAACAGTGACCCTTGTTCTCTTTTTTTTTAAATGATGTACCCAGATGGACAGTGTATATTCCCTCAAGGTACATAAATATTTTATCATATATGCCTCTACTTCTTTTCTTCAATACTATACATATTTAGCTCTAGTAGTCTTATGCACTGATTCTGGTAAAGACTACTAATTGTGTTGCCCTCCTCTGCTCGAACATTAGCTTATTCATACTCGTGTGAAAATAAGCTCTTAAAATGTTATGTAATATTACAGATGGGATTTTACAAGATCTCTATACAAAGGAATAGAAAATAATTGTTTGCTGCTAATGATGCCTCTTATTATTAATAGCAGTAACGCTTTGTTACAATGTTGACTTATCTCTAAATTAGTGTATATATGTGTGTGTGAGTGTGTGTGTGTGTGTGTGTGTGTGTGTGTGTGTGTGTGTGTGTGTGTGTGTGTGTGTGTGTGTGTGTGTGTGTGTGTGTGTGTGTGTGTACATATACATGGATTATCTCGTCATTGATGTAAAAATGTATTTTTTTTCTTTCAGATATTTTATACTGCAAGCCCTATATAAATATAGATAGATAGATAGATAGATAGATAGATAGATAGATAGATAGATAGAGAGAGAGAGACAGATAGACAGATGTATGGATAGTTAGATGTGCCTGTTGGCCTACAGCACAATAACTGGGGACATTTGGTTAGTCAGTGGGTACATCAAGTCCCTGCTCAGCAGTGCAGTGCAATCACATAACAGTGGGGGATTGGAAGTTTCTGCTATTCTCCACTGGTGTGCAATCTCAAAGTTAGTGCACACACACACAGACACAGACATTTGTCCACAAAGTCTACTCTTCAATTTTTCCCTTGGAACTAGAAAACTTTCAACTTAAGCAATCAAACCATTCACTTCTCAGCCCGGCACTTGCTCAAAACTCATAGCAAGCACTAATAAAACTTAGCACTAGACCCCCCCTTTACTGTAGTGAAGGACAAGGCTCTCTATTTGACCTTACCAGCCAATAGTTAAAACAGTTCACTGTACCTATCTAGGCATGTCCAAAGGGCAGTTTCAGGTGTACTCTCTGGCCCAACTGGTGAATCTGGGCATTTTGAGGCAGTGTTACAACTACCTCATGTACACAGACAACCTCTCCCCTTACCACCAAACACTAATACATGTGAGAGATGCAATTATACCACCAAACTGGAGGCTAAGCTCTCTCAACCCAAGACTGGACCAGACAGTCAAGAGGAGAATGGAACTACCTGCATCACACCACCAGTCTCATATAGACCTATGAAACCAGTACCGGCAAAAACACACATAAATACCTGAAAACATACTTAGAGGCACTAAATAAAAATCTGCAAAAGCAACAGAGACCTCCAAAGCAGACACCCAAGCAACCTGCACCCCCAACACCAACCATGAAACACATACTTCACAAAACCAGTGTGCCACTCAATCACAGCCCTTAAGGCAAAATAACATACCCAACACACTAGTAATAGATGACTCTATAATCAGGCACACTGACGTCCCACTCAATAGGCTGAACAAGGAGAAGGTTACTGTTAGCTACCTGTCGGTTGCCAGGATCCGCCACATAACACAAGCACTCAGTTCACTCCAGAACAAGTACAAATACAACTCCGTCATTGTCCATGTTGGAGTGAATGACCTGAGCCATACCTCCCTAGACTACATGAAAAGAGACATGGAAGAGCTCTCTGATCATGGAGCCCAGGCCGGTATGACCCTGACCTTGAGTACCATCCTGCCCTCACCAAGAATGATACCATGGTATAAAGAAAAAAATGTCAATTTCAACAATTGGCTAAGTTTCTGGTGTCATTCAAAGGGGATCCAGTGTCTGTCAGCCTGGGATGACATGCTCGACAGGCCACGCTGCTTCACTAGAGATGGCTTGCACCTGTCACCCTTAGGCTTTCGAATACTGGCCAAGGCTCTTGCCACCCCCATAGGGCCTTTTTTAGGCAAGGCTCAAAATACAAACCCACCACCATAAATAGCACAACTAACAAAAAAGTGAGGGTAATGCTGCTCAATGCCAGAAGTCTAAACCTCAAAATGCACACACTCGAGGCACTCTTCAGTATGGAGAAAACTGATATATGTGCAATAATAGAAACCTGATTTAAGTCTCCAGAGAGCACCCCAACACTACCAGGCTACAACTCATACCATACATTTTGGCCACAAAACCCAGACCGAAATACAAAAGGTGTGGGCATATCTATATTCATCAAGGATACCCACACCTCCAGGTTAGTGGCACAGCACGATGCTTCAGAGATCATCCACATGCAACTAACAACGGGCAAAACTGCAATTCAAATTGTAGCTTGCTACAGATCACCCACCGTGTCCCCAGGACCCCCATTCTGCATTTCTGGAAACACTGGGAAACATAAAGGTCCTACCAAACACCCTGATATTGGGTGATTTCAATTACCCAAAAATTAACTGAGAGAACTACTCAAGTACTAACTCCCTTGCCCAACATTTTCTAGAATTTATAAACTCAAATGCCCTGGATCAACTGGTCAACACCCCCACTAGAGGTGACAACATATTGGACCTGGTCATCACCAACATGGGCAACCGGTGTTCCACACCGGAGGTCATCCCCTCACTGGTTAGATCTGACCATAAACTAATCATTCTGGATATCCATATTCCACCCCCACCCCCAGTGAAAGAAACCACTGTGAAAAACTTTTCAAACGCAAACTTCACGTTGCTTAAGACCGAGGTGGAAAGTTTCAAAGCCCCCATGCTAAAGGATAATGCTGCCCAAGCTGCAAAATCCTTTATTAATGCACTCTACGGGCACCTACAAGAATGCATGGATCATGCTATCCCAAACAAAACCAAGACTCACTTCTCCAAGAAAAGGAAACCTGTCTGGTGGACCCCTGCCATAAACAAGCCATACAATAGAAGGAGAAAACTAGTACAGAAAAAAGTAAAATCCCAAGAAGGTAAGACATCCCTGATCAGTATCAGCAAGAAACTACGATCCCTCATAAAATCATCCAAGGCTAGCTTCAAAAGAAAAATTGCCAAGAACTCCAAAGATAACCACAAGGCATTCTTTAGCTATGAAAAGAATCTAAGTGGTAATTCTCAGATCTGCTCAGAGTTAGTGCACCGACCGATATCATCAACATACTGGCAGAGAGGTTCAGTGCAAACTTCACCCCCCTCTCACCCCCAAAAGGGCCCATAACCATACCAGAAGAATGTAGTGCCCCTGAAATCACAGACACTCAGGTTAAAACAGCCTTCTCCAAAGCCAAAAATACAGCATCAGTGGGACCAGATGGTGTCCCAGGCTGCATCCTACATGACCTCAAAGATGAACTAACCCCTCACCTAAACACAGTGTTCAAACTCAACCTCTCGACAGGCTACATGCCCATAGAGTGGCACACAGCAATGGTTATTCTGCTCCACAAAGGTGGAGCCACAACAGACCCCAAGAACTATCACCCTATAAGCCTGACTAGCTTGGTCTGCAAGGCTAGGGAGTGCATAATCATGGATCTCATTAACAGAGACATTGGGAACCTCCAAACACTGGATCCTACCCAGTTCTGCTTTGTTAAGTGCAGATCATGCCTCCTAAACCTGGTGGACTTCTTTGAGACAGTTGCCAAGGCTATAGATGAGGGAAAGGTGGTCCACACAGCCTACCTAGACCTCGCAAAGGCCTTCAATACCATTCTCCATTCTCGTATTATAGACAAGCTCACCAGCCTGAACATAAACCCCTAAGTCACGAGATGGGTTGCCAACTAGCTCACAGACAGAACCCACATGGTAAGAGTTGCGGGAGCTAGGTCTGACTCTAAACCGGTAACAAGTGGCATTCCCCAGGGCTCAGTCCTAGGACACCTCCTGTTCGGCATATACTTCTCAGAGGTACAGGCAATCACAGGAGTTCTATGGCTAACCAAGTTTGCAGATGACTGTAAATTAGGGGCTATAATTGACACTCCACCTGACACAGACATCCTCCAAAAGGGCCTCACTGAGACAGATACCTGGTGTGAAAACCATGGCCTCAAGCTAAATGCCAAAAAGTGCATAGTCATCCCCTTTGGAAAAAACAAAGTACCCACAAACTACCACACAGGTGGTAGCCCCCTAAATACGGAAGATGTAATAAGGGATCTGGGGACCCAAGTAGATAGTAATCTCTCCTTTGATAATCACATTGCCGAAGTGGTTAGAAAATCCTTCTATGTGGCCCACCTAATCACAAAAGGGTTTGAATCCAGATCAAAAGAGGTCATTGTGCCCCTCTACACATCACTCATCAGACCCATCGTAGAGTACAACGCCTCATTTGGGATGTACCTTACAAGACACCTGCAACAGCTGGAAAAACCACAGAAGTACCTCGCCAAGAGGATCACTGGCCTCAAACAGATGCCCTATGCAGCTTGACTGAAGAAATTCCAGCTGTACTCAGTTGCATACTGCCTACTCAGAGGTGATCTATGCTAAACATACAAGGCCATGACCAACCCAGAATCGATGGATATGCTCCACCTAAAGAAAACCATATCCCCTCGAGCCACACACTCTAGGGATCTAAACCTCACCACAACAATAAATAGGACGTGCTGGAGGGATAGATTCCTGTCTAAGAGACTTCCCATGCTCTGGAACAAAATTCCAGTCTACATTAGGCAGAGCTCCTCGCTAACACTCTTCAAGAGAAACCTTGACAAGTGGATGGGAAATAGAAAGTTTACCCCGGGGATCACTTCAATGGCTCTGCTGGACAGAGGCACAGCAAACTAATCTAAGGGGGCAGTGAAAGTCAACACAATTCCGGCTAGGCTTATAAATGCCTTCAGGCAGATAACTTAGTACCTACCTATGAACCTATATATATATATATATATATATATATATATATATATATATATATATATATAGAGAGAGAGAGAGAAAGATATATATATATATATATATATATATATATATATATATGTATATATATATATATATATACACACATATACACTGAGAAAGAGAAAAAGATGAGGCGTGCAGCCTTCTTGCAAAAACACAACTTCTGTACGTTTGAGATGTAATCATGTTGTGGACTATTGCCTTGCAGAACTATTTTGGTAGTTGAGGCAAATGTTTCTTCTGCTTACAGATCCAGAAGGTTTGTACAGTTTTTCATCTGAATCACTAGCTGCTCTGGTTTGAAAACAAATTTTTTGTATGTTTGTTAATAACTAAGATGATGGTGTGAGGCTTGACCAAGTGGTTGATAGAATGGTTCTCAATGACTGTCCCATCGATCACTCATTCTATAATTATAGATAGATAGACAGACAGATAGACAGACAGACAGACAGATAGATAGATAGATAGATAGATAGATAGATAGATAGATAGATAGATAGATAGATAGATAGACAGATAGATACATGAGTAAGCTGTGGTCAAGACCACCTTCTGTTGAGCCACAAACCATTGGAAAAATACATCAAGGTTGTGTTCTATCAAAAAAATATATATTTTTTGTGAGGGCAAGCCCCCAGCACTCCCCACATCTCTATCCTGCAATGTAATATAAATTAACTCTTGAGGTCACACAACAGAGGTGAAAAGGAGTAACTTCCATAAACCCACTCTCCAGGGATCTCACAGTAAATAACTACACTTCCATTACTTTACCTATCGATGAAATGGGAACTGATGTAAAAATATAAAGATTCCTGTTTCAGTGATACAGCCATTCAACAAATATATGCATATAACATATGTATATACTTCCATACAGATATCGATATATATATATATATATATATATATATATTACATGTATTTTATGTATATCTTTTAATATCTATATGTGTGTGTGTGTGTGTGTGTGTGTGTGTGTGTGTGTGTGTGTGTGTGTGTGTGTGTGTATGTGTGTGTATGTGTGGGTATGTGTTTCTATACCTCACTTTAAGATCTAAGTTATCCTTTTCACAGAAAACTGCTGTAACTTCATGTGTTAGATTAATATGCAATTAGTAATTGTAGTAATATATACAAAATAGTAACACATGAACTATGGCTGGCATTATTTTGTTTATATATATATACATATATATATATATATATATATATATATATATATATATATATATATATATATATATATATATATATATATATATATATATACATATATATATATATATATATATATATATATATGAACCAAAATAATGTTGACAGGTTGCATTATATGTAAAGTAGTGTTGACAGGGAGCAGCAGCAACAGACATCTAACACATTCCAGCAGAAGGGAAACGTTAGAATTAGGGCCACAGTAAAAGAACTGGAAAGTAAAGTAGCAAATCACACAGATGAGCCCAGGGCTTGAATATTGAACAGTAAAACTACAGTATTACTACTACTTCTACTACTACTAATACTAATAATAATAATAATAGTAATAATGATAGTATAGGAGTTTTTTTAATTACAATTATAAAAATTCAGCCTAAAACATTACATAGCATAAAACGTGAAATGGCAAATTCAAAAATTATTTATGGGAAAGACAACAGAAGATTTATGGGAAAGACAGAAGAAGATAGGAATACTAAAATAGTTTTAGTGTTGCAGACTCTGTAAAATAGAGGATTTCTTATCAAATGTAAGAGAAAGGTGAATATATAATACATGTAGTTTTCTCTGTAGATCTACAAGGGATTAGATGAGAAGAAAGCTTTAGAAAGTGAACCTGGTATAAATTATTGCACTATGAGGTGTTGTAATGTACATTTAGAAAACTGATACTCAAAGCAGTTCATAAATTAACAACTGTAATGCGTCTGCTGTCCTGATCTCTGCAGAATATGTGCTGTTATCCTTTGACATATACATGCTACTTAAAGTGAAATAATATAATTAATTAGTGCAGTAATGTTCTTATTTAGAATTAGGCTGCGTGGACAGTGTCCTTTGTGGTGACTTTTTTTTCTCATGCTGCATGGAGAGTGTCCTGTGTTGTGACTTTTTTCCTCATAGCTATTGTTTGGGTTTTTTGTTGTTTAATTCTTGATGTGATGTCAGCCTCAGAAATTAGGACAACAGCCAACATTTCTCAGCCAACTCAATTTTTTAGAAAAGCAGGAATATATCATCTGTTCTACAAACAGAATATTGAGTTCCTTCTAAATGGTAATATTAACAAAATATCAGGTGGCTCAAAGCTTGTTCCATAGGTGAATAGTGACATAGTCCCTAGGAAGAAGCAGAATTAGATGAGATATACCACTGGATCTACTAATCTTCGTGCAGGACTAGTGTAGTCCTGCACGGAAGCGGCC
This sequence comes from Protopterus annectens, assembly GCF_019279795.1. Classification (NCBI taxonomy): domain Eukaryota; kingdom Metazoa; phylum Chordata; order Ceratodontiformes; family Protopteridae; genus Protopterus; species Protopterus annectens. Next base: position 1,636,274,790 of record NC_056726.1, on the reverse strand, counting down.
TCTTAGGAGCAGGACGGCAGCGTGCCATGCATATTAATGAAGTTGCACTGCCCAACCCCCCTAGGCATACACAGAGCATGTACGAGTGCAGGGAGCGAGTCTGAGAGCAGAGCACTCAGAATAAACATGCCCCTGCAAAGTAGAACAGCAGAAAGTGGAAATAAATGAGCGAGGCTGCTCATAGGTGCCCACATATCCCCACCAACAGTCCCCAATGTGTGCAACAGCAACAATACATATAAATAAACCAAAGAAAACCCGTCATATATATCGTAAATCTGAGTACAGCTAATCGTAGGTTGCGTGGGTGTGCCTATCGCTTAGCTACAGTTAAAGCAGCTGAAAAGGCAGAAGAGGATAACAAGGAAGATATATGCAAATCAAGCAGCACAGCAATAGTGTAGTGGGCAGGGTGTCTGCCTATCGAGCAGGTATTCCCGGTTCGAGTCCCACTGCAGCACATACCATTCTCCATGTGAAATCTGTATATGAACATTTTCTTTCCCATATATTTCCTGTATAACCTACTAAATAATATTAAATGTGAACTGGATGACTGTATTAATAAGGCACTAGTAAGCAGGTGTAAGCACAAATAAGCAGTAGTAAGCATATATAAGCACTAGTAAGCATATGTACATGCGTTTGCATGGGGGTAAGCATTACCTACACAGATTAAGCAAAGTAGAAGCTAACTGAGTGTTAGAAACTGTAACCAGAGGTTAGCAGTGCTTAGCTCCATGCAAACCTGCGCACACCCACATACAACCGCTTTAATGTGCCGTAATCACTCAGTTCCCAATGGCCCATGTTCTGCCTAGCAACAAGATAAACAGCTCCTGAAAGTCATGAACCAAGGACCCTGCATACCATAGGCAAAGGGAATTACCACTAAGCTATGACAGATACAAATAAAGTCGATGTAGTCAGAAACATGTCATCCAGTCCAGTCATGCAACAGCTCAGAGAATGTAGACCTACAGCTAGATGGACATGTGTGTGCAAATATATTACTATCTAAACAAATACAACATATCCATAGATGTAGTCATATATATATATATATATATATATATATATATATATATATATATATATATATATATATATATATATATATATATATATATATATATATATACATACATATACAAATATATGAACAGATATGCATGCAAATGTTGACAGCTACACATATATTTGTCAACATCCATACATCCATATATACACAGCAAGTTACACATATGTATGCAGAGAAATGTCCCCATAGGTATATACGGACATAGTTAGAAATATGTAAGCAAATATATACAACCACAGAGGTATATATGGCCAGACATCTGTAGATACCAATGGTAGATTGACAGACATATACATGTCCACATGCACTGTGAAAGGCCTTGACAGGCCCCAAACAATATACGTCACATATGAATTGGCATACCCCCCGCCCAGACAAACACGACCGCCCTGCAAAACACTACCAAGCTCAATGTAATGTACGTGTGTCATTGAAATAGGGATTTAAATTAGTCCTCAATCATGTTCCACATGTTGACATCACATCCCCCTCTCCCCCACACACTAGGCAGCCCGAGCAGTACAGGCCCATCAACCAAGGCCACCCATGAGCCATACAAGCATTACCCACAGTTCCGCTTCCCCGCACACCCACTGCACACATGCAGCCACCATCTCAACCCTGGTTACTGGCCCATAGCTACCACACCACTACACATTGCCCCCCCTCCACACACACCCCCTCGGGACCCATCCCTTATGTTGTCTCGGCCCAAGTATCCTAGGTCTGGCACACGCCGTAGTCCATGCACATAGCCATGGGTACCTATGTAAATCTGGGTGTAGACGAAAGTTGTATACCCAGTGTTCGGGCTGTCCTGCATGGGAAAAATGATTAGCTGGTACTAGCAATAGATTTCATGTGTGACTCTTTGTACACTAACTGATGTAGTTGTAGGTATCGCAAAGCATACATGGCTCACAAGGTTGGCCGGTATGCACATGAAACAGTGCCCAGCAATAACAGGCAACATGACAGGATATGTAGCTAAATGTGTAAAGGTATGTGTGTGTGTGTGTGTGTGTGTGTGTGTGTGTGTGTGTGTGTGTGTGTGTGTGTATATATATATATATATATATATATATATATATATATATATATATATATATATATATATATATATATATATATATATATATATATATATACCCATAACTACATGGAGATATACCTCTCCCTCTTTGTAGTACAAATGTATACATACATCGACAGACATATATAAATACCCACATATAGCTATATACATATGCAGCCACCCATACAGCCACATGTCGTTTTATTTGTATATATATATATATATATATATATATATATATATATATATATATATATATATTATGTGTGTAAATATACACAGATATATAGCTAGGATATGATACAGCTGTTAAGGATTACATATGTTCACAGGCAGTGCCAATGGGGGTGAGGGGCCTAATCAACAAACATGTAACATGTAGCATCAACCCCCCCCCCCCAGCTAGACAGGTGAAACAAACACACAAGAAAAGTAAACATGCCACTGCTTCCCGGTCCACAGGCCGAATACAACCAGTTGGAGAGACCCGCCAAGTCTAATCTTGAAACAAAGACAAGAATGTCCCTTCCGGGACAAGCCAAAAATGATATGGCTATTCAGCATTCCAGCCATTACACAGATACCGTACGGCAGGGCACGCATTTATCCCGGGCCATAAGGTTGGGGAAGCCTGATGACCCATGGGGTGAGACAACATACGTGATGGGTCCAGAGAAGTGGGGAGTGGGCAGTGTGTACTGTGTGTCCAGACACGACCTGCACCCGGAGTAAGGAAGAGTGACAAAGAGGTGGTGAGGGTGGGGAACTATGGGTATGTAATTATGGGCCTAGGCATGCAGGTGTTGGCTGTAGAGGTTCTATGTGGACCACCCCAGGGATGTAGAAAATAGTGTGCACTGGGCAGACCCGACACCTAATGAGCAGCCACGCCCAGTACAAGTCCCACAGCAGCAATGTTTAGTTTACATGGCAAAGGGCAGAATAACCAGATGTGTTGTTGCAAACCCACTAAATGACATCAAAGAACACATGATTGCAACACCCCACTGTAGGTATGTAAGCCAAACTAATTGGCATCACAAGGTATTACTGCTGTCCTCACCCCCACCCAGGGGTGTGAGTGTCCAGACCTACCACCAAATGCAGGGTATATACACAGCTGTCACTGTAGAAGAAATGGCCAGCTGTGGACCTTCCCATCAGCCATCCTGCACATCCCTGGACATGTCCCCTACTATCAGCCCCTCTGTGTGGCCCAATAACACCACTTACCTATCAACCCCTGTTTCATTCCTAGTAATGTTCATAGTCACAAGTAGGTGACACCCTCCACATAACTATATTGGCAGAATCTGGAACCCCCAACCCACGTTTATTACCGCAGCTGTCCCAGATGACACATGTCAATAACACATGAAGGGAAAACTCAAGCACACTTGGATCTCCACCTGCTCAGCATCTGGCAAAGTCCACCACCCCCCCCCCAACTAACACACCATACCCCTACACCAACTACTGACACTGACAACTCCTGTCCTGCCTTGCATACATATCTCAACACCCTGCAAATCTGCACTACTCCTCCCCCACCAATCAATCGAACGGCCTACTATACAGTTAAAATGTCCCCCCTCCACCTACCCGCCTACACCTTCACTATTCATATCTACTCTACAACACAGGTATGGCATAACTAATCCTAACCCGAATACATGCGTGTAACCTATCCAGAACTGCTAAACTGGAATCCCACTTCACCTTACACTGACCTTCGTGAACAGTCATACCTGACATGTACGCCTGACTTAAGCATGTATAATACCAACATGTTTATGAAGTAGCGCAGGGGTATGCGACGGCAAGTGGGAGTACACCTGTTTGGGTGGCAGTAAGCAATACCCACACTGGTTAAGCAATGTGGAGGCCAACCCAGTGTAAGACACCGTAACCGGAGGTCAGCAAGTCTGAGTCTTGCACACACAAGTGCATACCTGCCTACACTTCCCCCGCAGTGCCTTAGGCACACTGTAGCCCACAACCCTCGTCGTGGCCAGTAACAACATAATCAGCACTCCCAGGTTCCCACCATCCCCAACCTGCACACTGAAGTCCAAGTGAGTTACCACGAAGGCATGGCAGATATACAATTAGCTGCTGTTATCACAAACATATCATCTGGCACAGTCAACAGTATAGGAATTGTATGTAAGTATGTACATTAATACCAGCAAGCATTCCAAGCAGTCTATGAGTATCAATGAACAGTGTCTGTCCACACATACTGTGAGAACAGTAGTCTTGTATAATACTGAAGAGTGGAATGGAAAATGGGGCACGCCGTGGGGGTGTGTTTCATCTGCAGAAGTGGGATATGAGGCTGGTCTGGTGTGTGAGCAAACCGCTGCTTCCCAAACCCCTGGCAGGATGTTACCAGTGGGAGAAACAGTGTAGACCAGCAAAGTCTACTTGTGACACAACACCAGGTCCATCCCTGGCAGGACGCACCAGACTTTGTGGGTCACAATGATGTTTGCACCAGTATCGGAGGAGGATCAAGGAAGGCTTGAACGTACATGGACTAAATGGATGAAGAGCCTGCAGAAGGTTGCATCAAGACAGTAAAATGGAGGAGTGCCAAGACGTGCAGAGAGGGAAATGTGTGGAGGTGTGGTATGGCAGGGCTAGCAACTGGAGAATGGATGGATGCTGTGTACATGGAGCTCGGGGACCGGGGAAATGGAGCATGGGTATGACATTAAGGTAGAAATATGCAAATTAAGCAGAACTACAATAGTGTAGTGGGCAGAGCATCCGCCTAATGTGCGTGCATTCCCGGTTTGAGTCCCACTGCAGCACATTCTATTTTCCATGTGAAATCAGTATATCAACATCATTTTGCTGTATAACCTACTAAATGACATTTATATTTGAACAGGTACTGCATTACACATGGACCCACTTGCTATTCAAAGGACATGAGACGACATACAGGTATGTATACACAGACAACCTTTAATGGTGTATTTTACAATAATGTATGCCATTACTTACAGCACATAGATCTGGACTTATTTAATCAGTGAGGAATGCAAGGCCCACTCAATAAAGTAGATGCAGACAGTGTGGATATATAACATACTATGCTGTCCAAGCCAAGCCCATCAATTCGTCCAACTGTAAACAAAGGATATGCTGTCAAGATAGGTAGCAATAAACAATAACAGATGTAGTTCAGCAGCCGCCAGTTACACCCTGCAGTCAAGGCCTAGGGGGACATTTATTATCTGTGATAATGTCTATGTATCTGTCACATGTATGGACCCTGACCAACAAATGTCATGGGAGTCCACAATATGACTGGGATGATAGCAGGAATGCAAGCAGTAAATAATGATAGGCCAATACTGAACAACCCCTAACCGTATCACAGCAGGACAAAGTCAGCTATATATGTGGAGGACAGAGGCAGGAACACAGGGCCATACCCGTAATATTACTGTTACACACCCTGCAAATTGCTGATGTTACAGGATTCGTTGCAACATACCATTATGCAGGAATAACACTTCAGGAACACAACTGGAAGTAGCCATGTACTGATAGCATATAACAGACAGATTGCTGGGGATATATCTAGGACAATACCTGTGTGGTGCACAGGCAAAAGCAAACAGACAATCCACTGGCCATCATGTGGATAGGCCCACTGTTGAGAGCTATGCAGACAGACTGCATTCCATCCTAAACTACTATGTACATGCAAACACTGCAAGACCAGCAATGTACAAAGCACATAACAACACTACTCACTCTGTCTGTAGGTCTGGAACTTCTTACGATTGTGTAGTTGTCCTGTGTCTGCAAGCCCCGCTGTAATAGGTACTGCAACCTGCCATCTGCAACACTGCTGCCCACATACAGGAAGGATGTCCTCCATACTGGAAAAGTGAAGGGACAATGCCCACATGAGTAAGCAATTTATAGTACTGGGTTGCCATGACAATGGTCAACTGAATCACTACACAGCAGTCTGCATGCAGTCAGCAACTGTTGCACACTGATTGGTGCAGAACCCATCACCTGATCATGTGCATCACCTACAAAAGCCATGCTGAAATCCATTCAAACCAACTCATTCGCTCTACTGGGGAGTGAGAGAGAGAGAGAAATAAAAAAAGAAAATATAAAACGAAACTCACACAGTGGGAAACAAATACCTACAAGCCAAAACCAGGAAGGCATCACACCCGTCCAAAGAATAAAAGGTATGTAAAACATAACTGTATGTAATTTAATGTAGTATGTGGTATAGATTAATAGGATATATGATGTAGAATGTCTACGTGCCATCTGTAGTTGTCCCTGTAGTGATGTGCTGCTGAACAACTGCTCTGGACAATACTGTCTGTCCCTGTAAGCAGTGGGACATACCCACCAACAGTGCAGATCAGCAATGAGTGACAAAGATGTCAGCCATAATATCTGTGCATGTTATCTTAGTGTGGACAATAGCTGGTGGTGAATGTACTGCCGTCATGATAGACACATGGGTGTCAGAGCACACCACTTGCAGGACAGTCATGTTAATGTGTAATGTAGTATGCACAAATGCCATAGGTGTGTAATAGGCATACCAGCAATCTCACACCATATATACCACCCTAATGTTAGTCTATGCTCACATGTGACACCTGTCTGTGTTGCAGCAAGCCAGAACAGTGCAGCTGTGAATGAAAGACAGTTACAGAATGCGGACCAGATGTCTGTATGCACTCCACATATCTGTGTGATACAGAATGTGATGTGGATGGGTACAGATACACAGACACTCATATAGACATATGTATATCAACAACATACAACGTATATCTACACATATATGTACATAGATGTATATTTATATACATATATATAGTGGCTCTGACAATGGAATGCAGGTGAGATAGTCTGTAACAGGCCAGCAAAGATTAAGTGTCCCTACAGGGAGCATGGCTACAAACACATAGCACAAAGCATGGCACATACACATAGCACAAAGCTTGGTACAATACAACATATGTCCCAATGGTAGGTAAGCAGCTGACATAACAATTGCAGTCTGTGAATGGTTGGTGTAGCTGATATGGTGGGGGGAGACAAATATGTGTACTAAGAACTATGGTAACCCTGCTGTATGGGTGGCTCAGACCTGTTTCCATCTTTATGTCTTCCAGGAAACATGTCACATAGTCATCTTCCCACATACAGCGCTGCTGAGACAGGAATCATTATCAACCACCTGGTACAGCACTACGTACTTCTGTTTGGGTGGACAGCCCACGACTAGCAGGAGAGGACCACCCTGTGGAACGATCTAGTCCACAGGGTCAATGATGTCGGACTGCATAACCGCAGCTATGAGCAGGTCCGGCATCATTGCACCACCTGCTTCACCATGTAATGTCAGTGTGCAGCTGCCATAAGGGGACCACCTTGCAACAGGGGGGGCAACCCACTGACCCCTCACCCGTCTGGAGGAGCTTTTCAGCAGCCGTGTGGCACCTGTTCGCCTGCAGCATCAACACCTGGCAGGGCACATCTTGGAGGTGGGTGCCAACAACACATCTGCTGAGGATCATGCAGGTAAGGCCCCAAGGAACATTGGTACCCCACTCTTGTGTATGCATCTGCATCTGTACAGGTACATCATGCAAAACTGCAATGTCATATACATAGTCTGCTGCTGTGTAGTAGTAATAAACAGTTGTGTATAAGCTGTAATATTGTGTAATTCTACTGTTGATGTAAGGTAATGCTGCACACACCTTTTATGAATGCCACAGCTGTGGCCACTGATATCAGCTTTCTCACACTCCTATATATGTCCCTCCAGGATACCACCACGGCAGCAGCCCATAGCCGGTGAGTATGGTTCGTGTTCATGCATGATGATAAACTGGGCATGTAATAGCTATGGGATATCCCATGCACACATCTAACACACCTACCCATACTGCATGCTGTGCACGTTCATGTTTTGTTGCTGTGAAATACACTGCACCACAGTAGAGACCATGCTGGAGTATGTGTAGGCATGGAGAGGAATGATATGTTAACGGGCTGTAGTGATGCATGTATATTAGCAAGTGTCATCCAGGATAGGGAACATATGTAACTGACTGTGGGACTGTCTGTGAACTCAGGGAAAGTGCAGTAGTAAGGTGGCTGTCAATGTGAGTGTGTGTGTACTGTTATGCAATGCTGTACAGGTCTTAACATGTGTATTTGTTTCCCCCACAGGTGGCGAGGTGGGTCAGGGTCCCTCCTGCATGCAAACTGAGGTAGGTGTCCCTACAGACACCTATGATGATGATGGTACAGGTGAGGCACAGGTGGGGTTGTCAGAAGTTGACACTGTGCCAACATGTCAACAACCTCCTAGCCACCCCAAGCCTGCACACAGTTACAGTGCCCGTACAGACCCCATCACATGTGGCCATAGCAGAGGGACGGTTGGCGCTTGGTGGCAATGACTAGGAAAGTGTGGTGTCCATTCCAACTGTGTCAGGTCACAGTCGGCATAGCCAGATGCCCAGAAGGCCACCATATTGGCAGCTGTACCATGGTGCTTGTGGGAGGACTGCAGGTCATCATGCTCCTGGCAGAGGTGCCACAACTGGTACCACCAGAAGCATGTTTCAGGCCATAATGGAGGCAGAGGCATGCATGGAAATGCACACCAGACAGGGCCTGAGGCTGCAGAGGTCTGCTTTTGCAGCTGTAAGTGGCAACCTCTATGAACTCGCTGGTGCCTTCCGTGAATATACCTAGGTCATGGATAGACAGTGGGGTGAGATGGTTGGCCTCCTCAACCATGGTATGTCTGTGCTAGAACGTGTGGTGGCAGTGATGCTAAGGCCGCATGGATGTAGGCCAGAGACACCAGCAACTGGCAGTCAACATGGAGGTGCCAGGATGCCCAGCTGCTCCCATAGTGGCAGTACCAGCCCCACACCACAGCAGACCTCGTGCACATGGCCCTGGCCAGTCTCAGGCAGGACATGGTTCCAGCAGACATATGTCATCATCAGGGGAGAGTAGCACCTCAAGGTCTGTACCTGCACATGTCCATGGAACCCCTGGCAAGCACAGTCAGCATGTCCGTGGCCGGAGGCAGTGAACTGCACACCCTGCCAGGTATGGTCTGCCACTGTCCAACATCACCCATATAGGGCAGCCACATGGCAGAACTGTGTGCATGCATACCCACACACTATGCAACCACACCTAGGGCGACCCAATACCGACACACACCACATCACCACGCCCCAATCAATGAACCACACCCCTCACCCACACACATGATGACGTGTTTGGACCACCCTCAGCCACTGGCACACCTGCAACACACCCTTTGCATATGATACCTGTGCCACATCCCTGTCATCCATAACATCAATGCAGGGACAGGCTAACATGGTTCTGATGCACACGGTAACTGTAATGGAGTGCCACAATGTACCACAGTGCAGACTATAGTCAGCGGTAATGTGTACTACATACATGTCAGGTAATGAAGCCATGCAGCTAACATGATTTTCACACACCCTGTGCATATGATGATACCTGTGCCACATCCCTGTCATCCATAACAGCAATGCAGGGACAGGCTAACATGGTTCTGATGCACACAGTGACTGTGATAGAGTGCCGCAATGTTCTGCAATGTAGAATGTAGTCAGGGGTAATGTGTACTGCATACATGTCAGGTATTGTAGCAATGCAGCTATGCTGCATCTCAGCTGTTGGTAACACCAATTGTTATCTCCATACTGTCACCCATTTGTGCTGTAGGCATACATGTGTCAGCAGGAGGATGGTCTGCAGTCATATTCCACAAGGATATGTCAGTGTGGTGACACCATGGCCGTGACATATGTGGTGTACATTTGCAAACATGCCACAGGTAGGTATAACAGTTACTGGCCATGCAAAATTGACTGGTGGCTTGCTGGCACAGGTATAATCTGCACCCTTATGTAACCCCATCCACAGACACACACATCCTTACTTGGCGACACTGTGCCTATACCCCAACCCAGGTATGTAGTGCTACTGAATTGTGTGGCTGTCATTGCACACACTACATCATCTGTAGGGTGAGGTGTGTACCAGTTCACATGCAACATGCAGACCATCCACAGACACATACAATGTGGTAATGGGGGATGTAATGTTTGTATATGGAGAATACACAGTTTGTCATACCATCATATACACATTGACTGACACATAACAGATAGACACACATCTTAGCGACCTGGTTGTATAGTTGCTATCTATCTAGTCCATGTGTCCAATGTGTTACAGGTAGGCTGCACACAGTACATGTGTAAATGGGCTGTATACTGTTACCTATTACCTGTATGGGTGATGGTGACATTGTCCACTTGAGAGTGGTATGTGGGCCATATACTAGGTGTACCATGGTGTAAAGACAGTGTACGAGCACCCACATCCTCACTGGATATTGGACACACTAGAACCCATCTTGATACTCTGACATACCCACCATCACACATTGGTCACAACACAAAAATAACCCATTGCATACCACAACAATGTTACCACAGTGAAATGCATGTGATTCACATGCCACAGGCATAGTAGGGTGTTGCATTGCATTGCCACACCTATGGGCGACAACAACAATATCCATACTACTGTGTGGCAATCTGTATTGTAATAGGAGTATGTGGACTCGGAATGGTGTACCCTGCAGATATGCACACATGCACACACGTGACAGACCCCAATGGGATTCCCATGCCTACCAACCCATTGGTACAACACTGTTGTGCTGGTACTGCAAGGCACATGTAGCTGTTAGGGATAGTGTAACAGGCTACATGTTACATTAATGCGGTTGAGAGGCACCACACACTATACGAGTTTTACAAATAGGCATCCCCCCAGCCAAACACGTCCTTCCTGCAATGCAATACAATACCAAGTGTTGGAGATCCCATAACCAGGGCCAGTGACAACATGGGCACACGATGTTACTTGTACTACATCCCACCTATATGATGTCAGGCTGGTATTGGTAACATATCATGCAGTACAGTCTGGCTTCCATGGGTAATGTATTATGTGGAAGCCATCAACATTACCAGGATGCACATACACAGACACCAATATGCAGATACAAGTATACATATTTATAAATATATATATATATATATATATATATATGTGTGTGTGTGTGTGTGTGTGTGTGTGTGTGTGTGTACATATACATGTGACTACACATACACACACAGTTATATGTACAGTGAGATACATAAGTGGTAGGTGCACACAATATGGAACAGCCACTATGCCTACAGTTGACCCCTGAACGACTGGACAATGTATGTGCCACCCATACAAATGACAATCGTTGCCTGTAACATACACCCACAGAGATGTCATAGGTAAAACAATACCCACAGGTTTGCAGACATGGAAATCTTTAATCCTGTACTAATACAGTTTTACATGCCATGCCATATTGCTGTTCAGACACTGACAACTATATCAATGGAGTGATGCTACAGTGAACCAGTTACAGTCATACACTAGTCTGGAAAGTTTCACAGCTGTTGCTGTCCAGGCCAATCCATTCACATTGTACAATAGGAAAGACATACTGGGCCACAGGATACCTAACAATCAACAGTATGTACTCCAGGTGTGTAGTTCAGCAGCCTCTATCTACACACTGTACAAACACAGTAGGTGGTATAGACGTCATATGACCACATGGGTTGTAACTGCACATAACATAGCATAACTGACACCATCATGAGCACACCAACACACAGAACAGTTTGTATGGCAGGGGACAGTAGTCCTGCATTACCCAAATCCATGTCAGTAATGTGTATATAGGTGAAGTATATGGTATTGTACATCCAGATACCTTAAGGCAGCTCAGTCCTGATACCCTCACATTTTGTAGCAGTCTAGGTCATTTCTGGTGTTCCTCCCTGTACTCAATAATACAGGGCCATATACCACTGTTACATACACTGGGCTCTGCAGTGCATGAGGGCACACATGTATTGTGTAGGTGGTGCCCACACATATATGGCCCCAGCCCCACCATATGTGTGGGGGTTACAATGGCAGTGGACTGATGGCAGACATGGCAGTGTGTTAAACTCCCAGCCCACTAGGGATCAACCACTGACATCATGACATATGTGCAAAGCTTGGTATGTAGGTAATGGACAGAGGCTGCAATACAGGCACATATGTGGACAACTGTTGCCATACACTATGCAAGGTGCAGGTGTTACAGGATAGTTTGTAACATACTCTTAGTCATGGAATTGATGGTAGAGATGGTCATGGATGTAGCCATGTACCAGCAACATGCAACACACACACTCTGCCAGTGTATTATCTGACACAAGACCTGTGTGGTGGACAGACAAGACATGATAGGCACAGCTCCAGCTGGCATGAGGGTAGGCCCACAGTTGTGTGCTATGCAGATGGACTGCATTCCATGGCAAACTAGTATGTACACCCACACCCTATAACACCAGTACTGTACAAAGCATAACACAACTCTGCTCACAGTCTGTCTGTATTTCTTGATCCTCCTACAAATATGTGGCTGCCCTGAGTGTGCCAGTTCTCCTGTAAGGGGTATTGCTACATGCTGTTGGTAGCACTGCTGCCCACACACAGGATGGATGCCCATCACACAGGAGATGTAACGAGACCACTCACACATGATGTGGGAATCTATAGTGGGTGGTTACCATGACAGTGTTAATTGGGTGTAGTACACATGTGTAATCGTATATCTGGCTATCTAGATAGGTATATGTAAATATATTCCCACCATATGTCCTGGACATGAAGTGTAGGCCAACCCCATCCTGTATGTTCCCAATGTCATAGTTGCAGGGGATGTCAGGTATGTATAGCAGGTATACTAGTAGACTATTGCTAATGTCATTGGGATTGTCTTCACAGACATGGTGTGTGTGGGAGGTCACATCTTCTCATAACATGTGTGCCATTGGTTACTGAACGACATCCAAAGGACATCAGTGTTCAGTACCGCTGCTAGCACGTAATGCCACTGTGGACTGCAACAGAGATATTGGCTAATATATGTGTGTACAGTCCAGAGGTATACACATAAGTCCTTAGTGCTACACATGTGTACCATACCATGTGTATGGATGTGGATGGCCATGTAGATGGGTATAACACATAACGACCAGTATATGATGTCCACCATGGGTCATGCATTCACATATCCCTGCCTGGCCTGTAATGGTACGTAATGGTACAGGGGTGCCATGGCCACATACTACACAACAAGTATTGACATACATCTGCACTGCATCCCACTGCACTGTCTGACATGCATGACTGTTAGGGGATGTCCAGCAGCGGGACATCTGGCTAGTATCTGCACATGACATCCCACTGCGTAGGTACACTCAGCTGCCAGGCATTCACAATGCACTGTGCAGGCTGCAGGCAGACTGGCTCAGCACCGGCCTAGATCTCCCAAGGGGGAATGCACATGTACCTGCATATAAAGCAGGCTCAACAGGCATGTCACAGCACAGGGTAAGATTTACCTGTGTGACAGTGCATATCCACAACCAATGTGAACACAGCCACTGTCACATATGGTTAGCTAGCATGGTATTACAGTATCTGGACTATGTGTTTGACACCATCCTCATATGTGCCACTCACAGACTGACCCTACATATACTGGCCAGCTACACAGTTTGGTCTGATGGCTATCTGTGGTATGGGACACGTGTGTTTATGGCCCAACAAACATGTACGACACTATAGTGCCATACAGTGGGGCAGCATGTAACATCTGATAGTAGGGGAACTAGAACAATGTCATCTACCACAGTCTGTACACAGGCTAAGGTACATATCAACACTGCACATACTGTCGACATTCACCATAGGTACACAGACCTCAGTACTGTACGAACATCCACAGAATGTGCAGGTAATGTCATGTAATGTAACCCCTACTGTACATAACATGTGCAGCAGTCAGATATATCAGTGGTTTGTTCTCAGATATGATGCCTCATGTACACAGACAACCCTCTCCTCCTACCACCCAACACTACAACCTGTGAGAGATGCACTTACATAGCCAAAATGGAAGCAAAGCTCTCTCCACCCAAGATTGTGCTAGACAGTCAAGAGGAGAAGGTTAACACCCACACTACACCTCAAGCAACACATAGCTCTTCTAAACCCACACCACCAACACCCACATATAGCAACACTAAATCCACACATGCAGAGGCCCTTAACTGTAACCTGCCCAAGCAACAAGGACCTCTGAAGCTGAAATGCAAACAAACACCAATCACAACCAAAGTGTCACATAGTTCAAAACACCTGTGTGCCACCCAGCAACAGCCCCTAAGGCAAGACAATGTACCTACCACATTAGTCATAGGTGACTCTATAGTCCGGCACACTGATGTCCCTCTCACCAGGTTGAACAAGGAGAAAATTACAGTCAGCTGCCTGTCAGGTGCCAGGATCCACCACATAACGCATGCACTCAAGTCACTCCACAACAAGTACAAATATGATTCTTAAAGTTTGATTTTTAAAGTAAGATTCTTGTGTGTAGTTTTGTGACAAATGTACCCTCAACATTGTTGTATATATGTGTATGTATATATTTTTTGTATTAAGGATATATATATTTTATATATGTCTTTTACATTGTTATATATTTTTTATATATTTCTTATATATATGTATTCTTTATTTTTTATATATGTTTTGAATTAATGTATTGTTATGAATATTATAGTGACTCTATGAAATTTTTGATATTTTTCAGGCATATAATATATCTTGTAATTTATGATTCTTAATAGTTTAATTTAATAAGGGCTTCTCGTTTAATTATTGATTTAATAAGCACCCTGCAATATGATATACTCTATTGCATATGAGAATGAATGAGATCTATAGAAGTTTTAGGTGTTGTCTCTAGTATATTAATAGAGTACCAATACATGTGCGCGTAATGTTTTCGGCTTTACTTTTCTATATTTCTCTATATTTATCCAGTGTTATATTTATGTATGTCCTAAATAGTAGGAATTGTTATCTGTTCCTGAAATATCAACAAGATTTTTAAGATGTGTAAACTTGTATGCACACAAACGCTGGGTGTTTACTGAATTTCTTCAGCCTGGTTGAAGTGTCTTGCAATAGGACCGGGGACAACTTTTTAGAGTAGGAGGCACTCCTTTTAGAGTAACCAAGACATGTGATGTCATCAGAATAGAGTGAGGTTTAGCTCGCAGTGGAGTTGACAGTATGTTGATGCTTCTTTGTGGAGTTTATCCGATGGAATTGTGATCAAGTATTTGCTTCTTATAGAGTTCCTGGTAATGAAGGTACGGGATCCATATTTATGTATATTTTAAGAGACTAGGAGCATTGTGGCAATATTCTGTTGTAGAAATCTCAAGCATGTAAGTGATGCACATTATCTGTGAACGCTATACGCTTTAGAGTTAGCGTTTCTGTTTAGTAGTTACTGAATACGTATCATTGTAGTATGATCTTATTTTTTTATTTTTATGCATTGTCTGAATTTTGTAGGGCTTTGTTTTTTAATAAATTTTAGCAATGCCTTGAAAGGTTATGTGATGAATGTTAACATTGAATGTAAAGAAAAAATGCATATTGGTTTTAAATTTAATTTGAATGTTATGATGGGTTCAATCTGGTTAAGAGGTAATTAAGGCTTAATTTAATGAGCCCGCCAAAAGTTGTGTTATTTAATTACCCTGGAATCGTTTTATGTTATTGCATCTGATGAAGCATAGTCTAACTATGCGAAAGCGCTCATCCTATGTTCCAAATAAATGATTTTTTACATCTTTATCGTGGATATCTTTGGTTTGAATTGTGATTGCCTTGGGACTTGTCTATATAAGTGATTTGTTCGTGGTGACTGTTCTCATTTTTTGGACTTCATACAAATATGATTCTGTCATTGTCCATGTTGGAATGAATGTCTTGAGAAGTACCTCCCTGGACTACATGAAAAGAGACATGGAAGAGCTCTCGGATCATGTGGCCCAGGCAGGTATGACCCTAGCCCTGAGTAACATTCTGCCTTCGCCCAGAATGATACCACAATATAAGGACAAAATGATTGACTTCAACAATTGGCTAAGCTTCTGGTGTCATTCAAAGGGGATCCAGTATCTGTCTGCCTGGGACGACATGATTGACAGACCACAATGCTTTGCCAGAGATGGTCTGCACCTGTCACCTCTGGGATTCAGGTTACTGGCTAAGGCTCTTGCCACCCCTATAGTGCCTTTTTTTAGGCAATGTTCAAAGTACAAAACCACCACCATAACAGGTACAAGCATGCAAAATCTGAAGGTAATGCTACTCAATGCTAGAAGTCTAAACCTCAAAATGCACTCTCTCGAGGCACTCCTAAAAATGGAGAACATCGATATCTGTGCAGTAACTGAGACCTGGTTCAAGGCTCCAGAGAGCACCCCTGCAATACCAGGCTATAACTCTTACCACACTTTTCGGTCACCAAAGCAGGACAGAAACACTAAAGGTGGAGGAGTGTCAATATTCACCAAGGATATTCACACCACCAGGCTAGTTGCCCAACACAATGCGTCTGAAATTCTCCAGGTGCAACTAACACTAGGTAAGACTGCAATCCAAATTGTAGCTTGCTACAGATCCCCCACCATACCCCAAGATTCTCACTACACCTTTCTAAACATACTGGAAAATATTAAGATAGAACCAAACACCCTAATACTGGGTGATTTTAACTACCCTGCCATTAACTGGCATGTACCAACACCTTTGCCACACGGTTCTTGGAATTCATAAATTCCAACGCCCTGGATCAACTAATCCATAGTCCCACCAGGGGCTCCAATATCCTAGACCTGGTCATTACCAATATGGGAAATCAATGCTCCACACCTATGGTCACCGCCTCGTTAGTCACGTCTGACCATAAGCTAATCACCCTTAACATCCACATCCCACCCCCACCCCCCAGTAAGGAAACCTCCATAAAAAACTTCTCCAAAGCCAACTTCATGCTACTCAAGTCAGAAGTGACAAACTTCATGACACCCATGCAGACGGGAGCTGAAAGTTCAACTGCTGAATCCTACACTAAGGCATTGTATGAGCACATCCACTCATGCATAAATCGTGCCATCCCAAATAGAACCAAGATGCTCTCATCTAAAAAAAAGAAGCAAATCTGATGGTCCCCTGCCATAAACAAACTTTACAACAAAAGGAAGAAACTGTTGCAGAAAAGAAGAAAATCCCAGGATGCAAAAAACTTCCTTATCAGCCTCAGTAAGAAACTGAGATCCCTCATAAAATCCTCCAAAGCTAGTTACGAAAATAAAATTGCCAAAGATTCCAAAGACAACAACAAGGCATTCTATAACTATGTCAAGAATCTAAATGGCAATGCTCAGATCTGCTCTGAGATAAAACAGAATGGCATTAAATATATTGATCCCAAGGATATTGCCAATATCCTGGCAGATCGATTCAGTGCCAACTTCACCCCCCTCTCACCCCCTAAATGGCCCATCTCAATACCGGAAGATTGCCAAATTCAGTAATAACGGCCACACAGGTAAAAAACGCACTCTCCAAAGCTAAGAATACAGCATCCATGGGATCAGATGACATCCCAGGCTGTGTACTACATGAACTACAATATGAACTGGCACCTCACCTAAGTGTCATGTTTAATCATAGCCTCACCTCAGGTTTCGTGCCCACTGAGTTGTGCACAGCTACAGTTATCCCACTCCACAAGGGGGGATCCACCTTGGAAACCGGAAACTACCATCCCATCAGTCTGACAAGCCTTATCTGCAAGGCCATGGAGCGTATTATCATGGAACTTATAAACAAAGACATTGGCAACCTTCAAACACTGGACCCCACCCAGTTTGGGTTCGTGAAGGGTCGATCTTGTCTCCTGAACTTGATTGACTTCTTTGAATCAGTCTCCAGAGCCATGGACAAGGGTAAGGTGGTCCACACAGCCTATCTAGACCTTGCCAAGGCCTTTGACACCATCCCCCACTCTGGAATCATAGATAAACTTACTAAGCTGGGCATTAATCCCTACGTCACCCAATGGGTTGCCAACTGGCTTACTGATAGAACCCACACTGTAAAAGTAGCCAACTCCAAATCCAGCTCCAGGCAAGTGACAAGTGGAGTACCTCAGGGTTCAGTCCTGGGACCACTCTTGTTTGGCATCTACTTCTCTGAAGTACAGGCCAACACTAAGGGACTCTGGATAACAAAGTTTGCAGATGACTGCAAACTGGGAGCCATTATTGAATCCCCAAATGATGTGGATACTCTACAAAAGGGCCTTACAGAAACAGATGCTTGGTGCCAGAGCCATGGGCTCAAGCTCAATGCCAAGAAATGTATAGTTATCCCCTTTGGGAAAAAACATGTATCCGTGAATTACCATATAGGAGGTAGTACACTAAACATCGAAAGTTTGATAAGAGACTTAGGGACACAGGTGGACAGTGGTCTCACCTTCGATAACCACATCACTACAACAGTCAGGAAATCCTTCTATGTGGCACACCTCATCACTAAGGGCTTTTCATCCAGAAAAAAGGAGGTCATTGTCCCACTGTACTCATCCCTCATTAGACCCATTATAGAATACAATGCCCTGTTTGGTATGTACCTCTCAAGACATCTGCAACAACTGGAAAGGCCACAGAAATACCTCATTAAAAAAATCACAGGCCTAAAGCAGATGCCCTACGCTGACCGCCTTAAAAAACTCCAGCTATACTCTGTCGCATATCTTCTACTCAGAGGCGATCTTTGTTTAACATACAAGGCCATGTCAAACCCAGAGTTGTTGGACATGCTACACTTAAAGAAATCCCAATCCCTCAGAGCCACATGCTCCAGGGATCTAAACCTTGTCATCGCAATAAACAAAACATGCTGGAGGGATAGGTTCCTGACCCAGAGACTCCCCAGACTCTGGAATAGATTGCCCATACATTTTATTTTATTTTATTTTTATTTTACATTTGTTGACCAGGATAGTCTGACTGGATGCATGTCCATTTTCAGCAGAGGCCTGGGGAGAAAAGCTCCAAGGGTAAGCAGATACAGCATTACATAATACCAGCATTACATATTACAAACAGACTATTTACAGAGATTACATAAGTAAGCAAGTTAAACAAGTTCCACAGGTTACAGTTAATCCTGAGCACAAGTCAGGATTAAATTAAATTACACAGTAAACAGTCAAGCAGAGTGCCTCTTTGGTCCTTTTCAAAAGGAACCTTGACGATTGGATGGGAGAAAGGAAATTCACCCCGGGGATCACGTCAGTCGCCCTGCTAGACAGGGGTCCATGGAAGTAAACAGCGTGGAAAGAAATAGCCAGGGAATTGTTATGGCTAGGCTTGTATAGGCCCTAGGGCTGATAACCTAGTACCAACCTATGAACCTATGGTGTACAGCACATATGCACCCCTTCATGCACTACATATGTACAAAGGTTGACAGAGGTGTGGCTGGGAGCACATACACAGGGCCAATATTGACATGTTGCTGTGATAACCACATACATTTACTGTTGTTACAGGGTTGTTGCAACAAGCATCCTTTGAGGGATATGACGTCTGTGACTACCACAGCTTTCTCCATCTGCTGACTGCAATCCTCACACTATCTTCAGCAGTCGACAGCTAGATGCTCTGTGGGTGACACATGTAACCACGGACACAACACTACCCAGGCTGCAGATGACCTTGCAGATGGAGATTCCCCATAAACATGGAACTGACATGGCAGGTATTGAGACATGTACAACAGCCATATCCACACAAACACTGTTAAAGCAACATTACTCCAAATGCAGTTTAGCGGCACTTACAGTCTGTAGTCAGGTCAGGCACATCCACCTCCTATTTGTTGCTCTGTTTCCACAATGTATGTTGTTAGAGGTACACCACAATCATCTGAGATTCTGTTTGCCACACGACAGATCTAGTTCCTGCTCACAGTGGGTGAAAAGGGCCAACACCACCATGATGTTCCTAGGTATTGGAGTGTGTTTCCATACAATTGGCTATGGGAATGTTACCACAGCTGTTTCACATGCAATCAGCTAGGGGAGGGCTGCAATTCATGAAGAGGCCATCAGCTGATCATGAGCATTACTTATATTACACATGCTGCTGCTATAAGCAAAGCAGGTGTAGGTCTCCACGTCCACCTGAGAGAGGGTGGGGGACACAGACAGAGGCAAATACATGTCAGGGAGGGGTGGGAGGGTAAAACTGAAGCATGTTTGTGTCACACACCTAGCAGCACAGGGTATCAAACCCCTGACAACTATGTAGTGCTAGCACAGTTTGCTGCAATTATTGGATGCGCCACATGGGTTACCTGTTGTGGAGCACTCAGAACATATATGTGATGGTGAGTGACATCTGCAACAGGGATACAGTAGCTGTACGGTAGGTGACATACATGTGCCTGTCAGCATGAACAGGTGCCAGCGTCAACACAGCCACACTCTCACAAGGACACACACACATTGACACATGTGGCAGGGCCAGGTGTACAACCCATTGGTTGTGGGATTGCCACATCACATCACTGTGCAGGTATCCCATGCACCACACAGGTCATATGGGGGCTGTACGGGTGAAGGGTATGGGAAGGTGTCTGACATCATACAGCATGCTGCAGTATGCCCATGATGGTTGTAGAGAGTGTGGATGTGAACATCTGCAGCATGCAACACACACACAGACATACAGGGTGCCAGTACTGACATGCATGGGTGCATGTCTGCACAGGTGTGTGGTGTTCGACTGCGCCAGACAGGTGTCCAAGGCTAGGCGATGGCTGTACCTTGGCATCAGGCCACATGACGATGGTCTGCATTGTGGCTCAGGGATGTAGTATCTGCATTTGCCCACACAGGCAGGTATTGTATCCCCCATCCAGTCACCTGGGTGACTACTGTGTGCGGGCAATGCTGTGCATCACTTGCCATGTCTGTGTTCCTTTGTTCATGAAATGGATGGCCTCTGGGATGTGCACAGCTCCCACATGCATGTACAGTGACATGTGGAACTGTACCTGGGGTGTCCGACCCATGTTGTGAACACAGATTATCATCAGATGTGCCAGTCCTGCCCACCTGTGGCGGGAGTTGGTAATGGCCAGCAGCTTTACCCTGCACCTACATGGAGTGCATGCTATCAGCATTTCTTGGTGTTAGTGACATCTGTCCATACGAGCATGTTGTCAGTCATGGTATGTCCATTGTGGGTCACATGATTGGGGAACATGGGAGAGGTGCACTGTCTGCACGTATGTGCAAATTGGAAAGATGGACTGAGTGTCATGCCCTCTGTGGCCCATCACTGTCACTCCATGGTTATTATCAGTGGCCAATATTCAGTGAACTACCCACATATTGGCTGTTACCTAGGCATGTGTGTGTGTATGACACATGGGGTGAGAGTGTGCTCTGGGTAATACTGGGGCTGCTAACCGTGATTGCCTGGCCTTGATGTCATATGTCTGGGTATGGCTCTGCACCCTGGCCTCTCAGCCATATCACATTTGTTATCCCTGTACAGTGGACATGTGATATATATATATATATATATATATATATATATATATATATATATATATATATATATATTTATATAACCATATAAGAAATCCACATTGGCCATAGTCACAACCACCTCTACACAGGATATGGGTTACAAACACACAAACCCACCAACATGCACACCTGTCATGTTTGGGAGCAGAACCCCTACCTAACTAGTGTATTACACTACAGCACTATGCAGTTATAGTACGCACCACGGATATTCCTGGAGTACTCCTTGCCCAAAAGTGTATTTCACAATGACTGACATCAGCAGGATTGCCAAAATAGGGCATTTGAAATGACTGCGAGAGACTAGCCATTGCTGCCTACACAAACAGTGACACACACAATACATCCGGAACTGCCATGTGTGCGGATGGAACCCAACCACACTTCTAATTCACAATACAGCAGTATGCAGTTACAGGGTGTGCTACCATGATTACTGGTCTACAACCTGCCCAGAGGTATATTTCTAGGTGCATGACATCAGCAGCCTTGCCAAAGGTGGGTATGTGAAATGTGACGGGTGTGAGTACCCTAAAAACATTGCTCTCCACACAGTCAGACATGCACACATACACACACAGTTGGCAAGTTGGGGGTTAGAACTCCCAATTAACTCCTTAATCACACTATGGCCATACAATGTTACTTGATGTGCTATGGAGATTACTGGGCTATGATCATCCCAGAGGTGTATTTCAAGTTGTGTGACATCAGCAGCCTTGCCAAAGGTGGGTATTTGACTTGTAAGGGGTGTGAGTAGCCTAAAAATCATTGCTCTCTACATGGTCAGTGACAGACAGACACGAACACATAGATTCACACATGCACAGTGGCCCTGCCCCTTGCTGCTCCTGCTGCAGCTGTTTCCACAGGATCATATTGTGTAGCATGGCACATACAAGGATGATTTGGGTACATGCAGTTGGTGAGTACCGCAAGGCTCCACTGGATGTGTCCAGGCACCAGAACCGTGACTTGAGAATCCCAAACACACACTGTATTATGATTCTTGTTTGTGTGTGTGCCTCATTATGGAGTTCTTGTTCGGGTGTGTGTGCGTTTCTGATGGGTGTCATTAGCCACGGCTCCAGTGCGTATCCAGCATCCCCCACTAGGTGACCATGTGGGATGTCCCCATTGGCAAATTTCTGGTACAGCTGCATCAGATGCCAGATGTGGGAATCATGATAACTTCCAGGGCAGCCAGCATACACGTTCAGTATTATGCCCTGGGCATCGCACACGACCTGGCAGTTGATGGTAGGGAAGCCCTTGTGGTTGATGTAGACCCTACCCTGGTCACTGGGTGGTGCTTTGATGCATATGTGCGTGCAATCTATTGCACCCACTACCTCAGGGTATTCTGCTATTTGCTGGAAGAAACGCATACTGCTGGTCAAAGCCTCATGGGTGAGGGGGAAATATACATGCTCACTGACATGTGCTGCCATGGCATCCAGGAACTGGTAGAGTACCCTGGATGCTGATGCCTGTGAGATCCCCATCATATCCACAGTTGGCCTTTGGACGGTACCTGTAACTAATATTCTTAGGCCTACACATACCTTCATTTCCACTGGGATGGGTTCCCCTCTGTTAGTTCTGTGTGTCAGGCGTGGCCGGCACAGCTCAACAATCTGCTGTAGGAGGTCCCTGTCCACCCTATAGTGCTCCACTATCTCCAGCTCATGTAGCCCTTGGTAGGTTACCCTGGGTCTGTATACTCTTCTCCGTCTCCTCACTGTGCATTGGTTGGCAGCATTCCCATTCAGACCACCCTCAGCCTCTTCCACAAGTTGTATGATAGCTATTGCAGCCCCTAACATTTTGCTGTTGTGAGTGTTAAAAGTTCCCCACTTGTTTACACTGGTGGTGCAGGGTGTGGGAAAAACCAGGGGGGTAGGTGTTTTCATAGTTTATAGTGGTGTTCTGGGCTGGGCTGGTCTGCTGCCTGTGTAATTGGCTGGTTCCGATACGTTTCACCTGACTGCACTAACAGAGGTAGTTACTTGATTAACTTCCTACTGCCACTTTCCCTTCCCATTGCCCTTCTGATTCATCCTGGGGGCACACCGCTCATTCAGTATACTCCAATGTGCACACTGCTGCTATTTCCTGGGTTCACTTCCTTTATCTTCCTGTAGATCCCGTTGTGCAGCGCACGCACCCGCTTACACTTTGTCATATGTGCTGGTCAGGTTTAGACACACCCGCTTGCTTTACTGTGCTAAGCTGGATGCAACCCCAAGCCACAGGGCTCCAATGCTCTGACAGTATTCCTGACACTCCCACACATGATGTCACCTACCTCCTAGTCTTGCACTCAGCTGTTCATACTCTTACACTGATGGGACCTGCCTCACATGCTGGAGAAAACTGGGATTCACTATCCTTCCCCTCATTTGCAGAGAATTGCCTGTTAATGCATAGTTACATGTGTCATACTGTACCTCCCCCCTTAGCAACCACTACTCACTGGCCAGGTAGTCTTTTGCCTGCCATTGACTTGCATGTTGGAATACTGATTTTAGTTAGACTGCTTTTTTTAGGTTTATTTTCTTATTTCCCCACCGATCCCATTTATGCGCCGCTGCCCTATGCTTCAACGGCCATGATCGGTGGACATATCATAATAGTTGTATTTTGTACATTTTGCATTGTTTGGAAAGCCAATGGCATGCTTCCTCAATGATATGCAGCCTTTATTTGGAGCTGTCATAGCTCAGTTTTGGAGTTTTCAGTACCTTACTCAGTTACTAACAGAGTACATTTCTGCATATTATGCTAGTCCTGCACACCCTGATTCCTGCTTCCTGGATGGCAGATTTACCTCATTTGCATGGTTTCCACCTGCAAATGGGGTAATTTGCATACAGGGGCTGGGAACATTCAGCACTAGTGCTAGATCGCTCGCACGTCAAATGGGCACGTACGTGGATCACTCGGCCGCCATATTGGCCAAATTTCCTCTTACAATAATCATGTATGACGTGCAAGCTTTTGGGAATCCAGGGGCCAGTGTATGGCAGATGTGTATAAATACTGGAGATGGATATTAGTACACTAAAATATTAACAGTACATGTAAGGAGAATAGATACAGTGACACACGACAGGACAAGTACAAGGCTCAAGGTACCAAAGCGAACCTCAATGTAAGCACTCAGAATCCTGCACCTTAGCTGCTCAAGAGTATGCATACACAACTGCATGCACACACACATGCACACACACACACACACATACACACATACATGCACACAAGCATATATGCACATATACAGATGCACATGGACACATACAGGTAGGCACACATTCACATGGAAACATACATGCACACACACACACACACACACACACACACACACACAAACACACACACACAAGCATGCATGCGCACGGACATACACATATACACACAAACATACACACACAAGCATGCATGCACACATACACACGAGTATGGACACATACATGTACACATACACACACACACACACACACACACACACACACACACACACACACACACACACACACACACACACACACACACACACAGAAACACACACAAGCATGCGCATGCATGCCATCCCACATATACACACAAACATACACACACAAGCATGCATGCACACATACACATGAGTATGGACACATACATGTACACATACACACACACACACACACACTGGCATACAACAGTCATAAATTGTAAAAGATAAAATAATATAAAATCTGATAAAAGAATGAAGAACAACTTTAACACAACAGAAAGGAATGCAGTCTTGAAATGCATTTACTGCTCAAACTGGAATTTACTGCAGCAGACTTATGTGGATGCCTCATTATTTATTTATTTACACTGAGTCCTACAGTGAATGCTTTCAAAATGTGTCAGTTAGCCAAAACATGTCTGTGGGCCTGTAAAGTAAAGAAGCAGTCATGACAGATTACCTGCTCTGTCAGACTCTGATTTCCTAGCCTGGAGCCACTCTGGCAGGCCCTCCAATTTTCATATTTCCATGAGGGCATAGTACAGTATTGCATTTTGACTAGTTGCCTTAGCTTGAGGAAGTGGCTACATGTTTTTGGAGTGCAACATCATATCTAGGTGAATGTTTGGAGGAATGGCTACATCATGGTTAGGTGAATGTTTGGAGGAATGGCTACATCATGGCTAGGTACATGATGTCCTTCAAGGATGCATCTGCAGTCCTTACAAATGGGTTGTCCTGTCGTCAGGCAGCCCTTCGGTCGGCCGGATTCCAAAGTCTGGGTCTGGCCTCGGCTGGTGTCGCACTTCACCCGACGTCATAGCTGCAGTTCTTCGGGTATAAAGGCATCAGCCGACGCCATTTTCCTCAGTCTTTCTTGCCGCGTGGCGCCTGAAGCAGAAGCTGTTCGCAAGTGCCGGTCGGTCAGATCCAGAGATTACTACTACAAGTACCGAAGACTTCTAAAAGCTAAGTACCCGTTGGGGACTCTTTCTTGCCTCAGCCGATGTCAGAAAAAGTGAATAACTGTTTAACTTGTGGGAAACAAATACCTCATGAAGATTTCCACTCTTACTGCTTACCTTGCTTAGGCCCAGACCACGACGTAGCAGCTTGTCTAGCCTGTGCTTCTTTCAACCGACGACGCTTAGGCGTCGGTGAATTTGCTGAAGAGTTTTTCGGCTCGATTTTACTTACATTATGCCGTGGATACTACGACCATAAATTTCTAAAAAGCGCAAGGAAAAGGACCGACACTCGCGGTCCACGGTTTCGGCCGAAACTGCGGTTAAGCCAACCATGAGTGTCTCGGTTTCGGCTGAAACTGAGTCCACGGTTCTTCCTTCGGCCAAAAGCTTGCCACTTACCGAGGCCTCATCCAGCCTGGCTGAATCTGCTACTGAAATCCCACCTGCTCTTGCAGGTTCACAGGATTTATCTGATACTATCCCTTTGGATATTTCTACCCCTGCACGTGGAGCTGCTAGGCCTCCTGCATCCATGTCGATTAAGGCCTTCGCCAGGGCTAAAGCAGCAAAAACTACCAAATCTGTGCCTGCTAAGACCCCCTCCCACAGGCCTAGCTCTAGTTCACAAATGCTTAGTCTAGCAGAGGATCTCATTTCTTTGATCCGGGGATCCCAACCACATCCAGACAGGGCCTCTCACCCACCTCCAGAGAAGAGGACTAGAGTAGAGCCCCCTGAGCCAGTTTCTTCAGATGGCTCCTCTGATGAATCAGATAATTCAAACCCTCCTGAGGGCCCCTTTTCTCCTTATGAGGACTCTGATGCAGAAGAGTCCATTCCTTCTGCCTCTCGCCTGAGGAATTCTCTTTGGGGAAACCTTGCATGCTATGAGGGAACAATTTCAATGGCAGGGCCAGGACTTTTCAGACTCTAGGAAAAGGCTTAGAACCTTTTGCATTTGCCACAGCATAGGCCTTTAGCCATTCCTCCAGTACTTACTGTTGTGGATGATGCTTTTAATGATGCTTGTACTGCTCCTGATTCTCTTCCTCCGGCCCCTGCTAAGCCCGATAGGTACTACAGGGTTCGGACACATTATCATTTGTATAAGGCCCTTTGCAGATCCCGAAACTATCTCCCAGGGACCCAAGGCTGTAGCAGCTACTTCTACCAAAAAAACCCCCCCTCTGAAAGGGAATCTAGGGCCTTAGAGAGATGGGGTAAAAAAGTTTACACTTCTGCTACTCTTTCAGCTAGGGCCTTGAACTGTCAATTCCACATGATTCAGTATCAGGAATTTATGTTAGACCAATTAACTAAAAAACTGTCCTCGGATGAACCATTAGACAAAAAATCTGTACAGGAAATGGTACATAACATTCAGCAGGGCAGTATTCATTCCTTAAAATGCGGCTATGATGCACTGGAGGCTTCCTTTAGATCAGCCATGACTGGCACAGTGATCAGAAGACATGCATGGTTAAAAGAGCAGTCCTTACCAGACCATGTTAAATCAAAGCTCCTAGATGCTCCCATGGATAAGCTCAATTTGTTTGGCTCCCCTGCGCAGCAGGTGCTGAAGAAGGTGGAAGAGAAAACAAAATCTGTCCAGACAGTCCAGGATTTCTTGCAGGTCCAGCCTCCAAGCTTTAGCAGGAACTGGCCTTCCAAGAATTGGTCCTTTCCAGACACCTCCAGAGCTCCGAGAGGCAGGAATAGGCGCTCAAGAGGCAGAGGTCAATCCAGAGGTGCCTACAGGGGACGTCAGTGGCAGGCTAACAACCAGCGAGGTACAGCCACAGGTCCAGCCACCACCACTTCCACAGGACAATCGCAGTGACTTGGCTCTGGCACCGCCTACCAGGGAACAACTAGAGGCACCCTTAGGCGGGAAGCTAGCCTTATTTTCAGTAAACTGGCATTACATCACAGGGGAGTACTGCAAAAGGAGAGAATGTGTCACTGGTAAACATAGCTAACATCCTGGAATACTTGGCAGAGCTCTTCCACAACGGCCTGTCCTATTCTTCCATTAAGATTCATGCTTCAGCTATTTCAGCAGAATACAACTTGGATCCTCCAGTCTTCTCACATCCTCTGCTCAGGCAGTTTCTGAGAGGGATTAAAAATGTAAAGCCACCTAGGAAGCCACCATTGCCAGCATGGGACTTGAACTTTGTGCTAGAAAAGTTGACACTCCCTCCTTTCGAGCCAGCAGCAACAGCAGAATTACAGTACTTATCATGGAAAACTGCTTTCCTGCTTGCAATCACTTCAGCAAGAAGGGTATCTGAGCTACAGGCATTAATGGCAGTACAGCCCTTCCTGATCTTCCATCAAGATAGAGTGTCCATGAGAACTAATCCTACTTTTATGCCAAAGGTGGTCTCCAGGGTATCTTTAAATCAAGCTATCCACCTACCTACATTCTTCCCCAACCCACAGAACAGGGGAGAAAGCCTGTTGCATACCTTGGATGTACATAGACAATTACGTTACTACCTGGACAGGACCAAGAGCAATAGAAAAACTGACCAGCTACTAGTAGCATATGCAACAGGAATGGAAGGAAAAGCAATTTCAAAACAGACAATTTCTAAGTGAATAGGAAATTGCATTAGATTTTGTTACTCCTACCATGGGAAGAAAACTCCAGAAAACATCAGGCCTCACTCTACAAGGGCTACAGCCACTACCACAGCTTTTTTACGAGGAGTGGCTACCAAAGACATTTTAGAGGCTGCTATTTGGAGCTCCGTGCATACATTTGCCAAGCATTATAATTTACCTTTATACTCCAGATCCCGAGCAGGTTTTGCCACTGCTGTTTTGCAAGGGATCTTAACTACACCATAATCTTATTTTTCCTCCTCCCCCAGTTTGGCTATGGTATTCTACCCATTTGTAAGGACTGCAGATGCATCCTTGAAGGACATAGTACAGTTTTGTACCTACCATAAATGTAGATGTCCGATAGGCATGCATCTGCAGTCAGGATTACCCACCCTCCTTCCCCTCTGTGGTACTCCTAGGGTATTTGCCCATCTTGTAGCTAGCTGGGGGGAATCTATTATGGTGTATTTGTTTGTATATATGTACATACATGCTTATTTTTTGTTTGCTCTCTACTATTTGGAACCATTTGCATTTATCCAAATTTAGCCTTCCTAGAGGGCACCTAGCATCTGGGGCAAGAAACACTGAGGAAAATGGCGTTGGCTGATGCCTTTATATCCGAAGAACTGCAGCTATGATGTCGGGTGAAGTGCGACACCAGCCGAGGCCAGACCCAGACTTTGGAATCCGGCCGACTGAAGGGCTGCCTGACGACAGGACAACCCATTTGTAAGGACTGCAGATGCATGCCTATCGGACATCTACATTTATGGTAGGTACAAAACTGTACTTTTTTGGAGTGCAACATCATGGCTAAGTGAATGTTTGGAGGAATGGCTGCATCATGGTTAGGTGAAAGTTTGGAGGAATGGCTACATCATGGCTAGGTATATGTTTGCAGGAATGGCTTCATCATGGCTAGGTATATGTTTGCAAGAATGGCTTCATCATGGCTAGGTGAATGATGGAGGAATGGCTAGGTGTAGGTTTGGAGGAATGGCTACATCATGGTTAGCTGAATGTTTTGAGGAATGGCTACATAATTACTAGGTGCACGTTTTGCAGTAGCTACATCATGGCTAGGTGGATGTTTGCAGAAATGGCTACATCATGGCTAGGTGAATGGAAAAAATACTACATCATGCCTAGGTGCATGTTTTGGAGTGACTACATCATGGCTAGGTGAATGTTTGGAAAATTGGCTACATCATGGCTAGGTGAATGTTTGGAGAAATGGGTATATTGTGGATTAGCTGTATGTTTAATATCAGTTGATAATTTATGTGTACTTTTGGAGAACATGTATATTCTGAAATTCAGACATCTAGTGAAGCAGAACCAATTAATCACAGAAGCTAGCTTCAAAAGAAGTTATTACTATATAGTATGTTTTCACTTATTCATTTTGCCTGAAAGACATGATGGGATCCACACCAGTATGCTAGAAAGTAGATTCCAAAGGTAATGCACATTGTAGCCAGAAAGCACAACAAAAATGATTATAAATACATAGTTTGTTTGTGTCTTTCTGCTTTTCCCGTATTATAGTGTGAATAGAAAATAAAGGTTAAAATGGTATTCCAAGTGAAATGTCAAGCTTAAACTTTACTTGTCCTTTGGATGAGATGTCAAACCAAGGTCCTGCCTGCTTGGGATACTGGTAGCTCAGGTGGATGCTTTTCATTAATATTTCCTGACAATTTGGACCTATCTGTGTAGAGCTATGTTATTCCAAGAGATAACATTGGATAGCCATGCATGACCTGGTTCAGTTATGATTTTCTTGTTAATTATTCATGAAGTGTTCTTTGGTTTGTTTATGGTGATTTGGTAGACCAATAATGTGAAGCCTATTGTATGCATTGAATTTTGATTTGTAGGTAGTCGTGATCATCTGAATGGTGTCTTTGCGAGTGAGTGTTTTACATATTTTATTTTAGAGTATATGATTGGATATTAGAAGTTATTTAAAGTTTTTAAATTTGTCCATGCAGTTTATGTTAATGGTCTGAAGAAGCAGTTTCAACCGTGAAAGCCCTCACCTTTTTTACACAATAAAGTTCTTATTTTTATAGCTGTGGTGATCATGTTAGGGTCTGTGTTTATAATGGTTAATGTTTTTACTTTGTAGATACAAGGTACAGGGTTAAATTCTGACCTCATATTCCCTAGGCTTAAAATGGCCCTTGAGGCCAGTTAGCCTTCTATGCACCTATGAAAAGTCTTTAACTCACAAAGTGATATTCACATATTAATGCAAGTCTTATAACAAGGATCTTGGAGCTGCTCTGATAAGGAATTCTATACTCTTAGCCTATGTGGGGAGTGGACTGTGCTGTGGTCAGGATGATACAGTATATTGTTTTCTGTTAAACTTATCTCCTTTCTTAGTCAGGTAATCAAACTTTGACTAATGTAGTTACATAGATGGCCAATAGCTACAGAAATCCTAAAGCTGTTTTACTTTCTACTTAGCTGCTGTATTTACTGATGTACTTACTTTCTTCATTTATCTATTGTAAGTTACTCAGATATGGCAGAGCCCCTTTATAATAGACTCCCAGGAAGAAAAGCTGTAAATCAAATCCACGTTTAGCCTGAACTGCTTGCTGGAGCAAACTAAATTTAAGGTCATAACCTCAGCACAGAAATGTTTCAATGTGCTTTTATTTTTTGCATTTTTAACTAGGTGGTCACACTGAAATTAGGTGACTTCCACAGGACCACACAGTATGCAAGTGGGAGTTGATGAGATTCAGGATCAGTTCTTCAGCTTTCCAGTCTCCATTGTTATACTTCTGCACCCTCACACACAGACACATGCGCACACACACACACACACACACACACACACACACACACACACACACACACACACACACGTATATATAAACCTTCACACAATGAGTGCATCACAAAAAAAATAGCAGACAAAAGCATATGATATTTTGCAAACATGGATGCGGCCTTTACTATCAGTATAAATATTCATCCTGATTTTAACATGAAAAGGAAGCTAAGCTAACTGGAAACTAATTCTTTTGCAAACTTTCCTTAAAATGTAGCCCAACTCCACTTTGAGTTGCAATAAAAACAACTATACCAGGAAAGTCAAGTCCCACTTCATTTAAAATACATTATGGGTGCCATTCATCGGGTTGACTGTTCAGAATGTTGGACACGTGCTATCGGCACAGTTAGTCAAAAATCTCAGAATTTCAACAAATGCTGGTAGTTTATTGTCTGAGATCATGTTACAGCAGGCAGTGTGTTTTAGCTTTTTGCCCCATGTAGTGTTCAGAGATGGTATATATAATTAGCATGGGGTGAGGGAATGCAACGCCCCCCACATCTCACCCACTGTAGTGTTCAAAGATGGTATATATAATTAGCATGGGGTGAGGGGATGCAACACCCCCCATATCTCACCCACTGTAGTGTTCAGAGATGGTATATATAATTAGCATGGGGTGAGGGGATGCAAGGCCCCCCACATCTTGCATAGGTTCATAGGTAAGTACTAGGCTAGCTGCCCTTGTGGGCCATTTTAAGCCTAGCCTATGTTCCTTTCTAAGGTGAGAATCAAACCCTGTACCTTGTGTACTTTCTGTCTGTGAAGCAAACACCTTAGCCATTATGCCAAACCCCAGCCTAAGCATAAACATTGTCAAAGGTTTTTATTTTATTTTTTTTCATTTCAGCTTTTTGGGGTTGATCTTGTAGGTGCTGGTCATTTGTTTGGTCAAGTGAAATATAAGAAGCCACTATAACACCATACCACAAATGCATCACAGTCCCCATCTACATTTCATGTCCCCAATTTTACATGGACCCCCTTTATCTACAAACAGGCGTTGGAGATGTCTAATCCTCCATGTGGGTACCTTGTGTGTGAAGTCTGTATGTCCTCCACATGTCCATATAGCCAGCAGAGGATCTAGCTCCCCATGACCCTGACCAAGATAAGTGGTTAACTGAGGATTAAATAAATGATTGAGAAATATCAAACTATTTTAAAATTATTTAACAGCTGTTAACAAACAGAAAAGGAACAATCCGGTTACTGCATTCTTGCTTTTCAAAAATGCTGTGCAATATTTGAAACCTAAAACAGAAACTGGCCCATCATTGTTGAAAGTACATACAAATGTCTGACCACTCCAGCCTGTGCTTACCGCCTGCATCTGTACAGCCATGTTATGTTTCAAACCTCACAAACATTTCGACCTTTCACTTAACCAATGAGAAGTTAGAAAAGCTAGATCTTTTTCTA
Organism: Protopterus annectens; assembly: GCF_019279795.1. Taxonomy (NCBI): domain Eukaryota; kingdom Metazoa; phylum Chordata; order Ceratodontiformes; family Protopteridae; genus Protopterus; species Protopterus annectens. Next base: position 1,636,241,552 of record NC_056726.1, on the reverse strand, counting down.
ATGAAGGAAAGGTAAACAGCCATAATGTCATGATTTCTTAACATTCGCACACCATATTTTCAACATCAGCTCCATGAGTCCCCGCCACTTAAACTTTATAGCTGTGGTCATGTAATTCTTTCCAGCAACGTTGTTTTACAATCTAACTGCAAAGCATTATAATTTCTTAACATTTTAATATTACATTTTCAACATGCCATCTATACGTAATTCACTACTTCATAAATTATATAACTGTAATTGTGCAATACTCTTCAGATCTCTGTTGTTCTACATGTTGACAGAATTACACAATAAACTTTAAAACATCAAAACATGGGCCCCTGCCAAAGGTATTCTCAGTTTCATCCCAAAATATTAATACATACTACATTTACAGGCAAGCATTTAGATGAACACACACATCGTTATAATATTGTTAAGTTCATAATATGTATATTTTGTAAAGCCGTCTACATGACTCCCATAATGAAATCCTAGAATGGCATTACACAACTTTAAAATAAATCATGGTTTACAAAATAATTACAAAATAATGCAGTGACTGTGGGATCATCCTTTGCTAAGGGACTCTGTGCAACAACAATACGTAACATAATATGTTACTCTAATATGCCTACATTGACCATTTTAAAAAGCCTCTTAGCACAAGAAATCTGAACAAAGCCTAAAATAATGGGGAACAAAAGCCAAAAAATAGGGGCAGATTTTAAATACTGCTCTTATAAACTTATAAAGTTGTTAGAATAACAGGTTTTCCGTCAGCATAATTTTTTCTGAATGATATGTAGCCGGAAACTCAAATGTATGCCATTATTTAATGATTTCAGACATAAGTACTTTGCCAGAAAAACACAAATTTTATAAGGAACAGATCAAAAATATAAGGAAAAAATATGGACATAATTCATAGCAATGATTTCAGCTTCAGAAAGCACTGTAAGTTTTATAGTTTCTAATAACATGGTAACATAAAGCTTTCGATGTATTCATTTCTGTAAATTAAAAAAAGTACCTCATATCCTAAGTCAAATGTTATTTCATTATGTCAAAGCTATATTTACCATGGGAGGAGGAAATGTTTTACATCAAATCATACTACAATGATCTAATTTTTAAATGAACTATTCTGTTAATTTTACAGCTGCTACAATGAATGATGGGACATGTATAATACTAATATTATTGTACATTCAGGCTTACATGGCTCTGTAGCATAGTGAACAGATTCCTGTGTCCCAGGTGACCAGAGTTCAACTCAAGGTCCCAGCACTAGGGGGAAGCCAGGAAACGATGGAGGAGAACTGAAGGGATATGGACTGCTTACCTCTCTGCAGGAGAGAGGCTGCATGCACTTAATGGCACAAGGAGTGGTGCTAGCTCATTGTCCATGCCTTATTGGTTCATAGAGTAGTATTAGGCTAACTGCCATTGGGGGCTATTTTAAGCTTAGCCAATTAACCCATGTGAGAATCAAACCTTGCACCTTGTGCCTGTAAGGTAAACACCTTGACCATTATACCAACTTCCTACTGGAGTCAGGGGTTCCCGAAGGGAACACCTCACATGGAAGAGAGAGAACATCCTCCACTATCTTGTTGCACAAACCTTCTCTATGCCCCACTAGGTATGTGCAAGAGGGATGGGGGAACCTAAAAAAGAAGAAAAGGTCAAACAAACCTTGATGGCTGTCAGAATGATGGCCCCTTCGGGATGACCTTTGCCCCAGGGATTGGAAATGGGACAATTGACTGTGGAGGAAGCTGATGATCAACAGACAGTAGGGGCAAAGAGTGAAAAAAAAAGCATTCATGTTTTTAAAGTACTCATCCATTGGCATTATGCTTCACAATATGTTGTGTGTGATAAATATACATACAAATATAGAAGCATGCACGTGTGTGTGCGTATGTGTGTGTGTTTGTATATGTGTTTAGGTGACTACATACCAGGAGATGCTGCGATCCAAGCTACTTTATTAATAAATGTTGATGAAACAGGAACTTTGAGAAAAAAATAGTTTATGTGTATACTGTGTAAGACATCAGTTTTACTTATTATAATCAGAACTACACTCTGAAGAGAACATAACCCACTGACCATCTCATTCAAACACAGAGGATTTTGATCAAATCTCTGATAATAACCAATTTATTGTGTATTTAAAACAGAGATGCCAAGAAATTCACCGCAAGACCGGAGCAAAACAAAGCCTGACAGGTGAATCTTGGCATCATTGTCAATAACACATAATAAGAGTTATAATCCAAGACTTGATCATAATTCTTTTAATGCATGGAGCTTTACCAACTTCACACACTGCTCAACTACATTTTTTTTTTTGCTTCTGTCATTGGGAAAGTGTTCAACAAGCTTTGTAAACCATGAAGCGCACAACATAGACAGCCTGTAGTAGTAAAGTGTTCCTCTGAGGAACTAATGGCTTTAAAAACTCAAACATTTCACTGTATCGAGCGTTTTATTTAAACTTTGTTCTGCCACATCTTCTGATGTCAGAAAAGTACTTAACAAGGTTAGCTGTCTTCCATTTTCAGTGAGTAATCATAGCACTCTATGCACTACAATAAACATCTACACTTTCAACACAAGGAACAAGTTTACGTCCCAGTAGCAACATAAAAATAGTCACTGTTCAACTTCTACAATATTTTACCACAATAGATACACTAAAAAAAATAAAATATAAAAATGGAGCTAAATGTGCATAAACCAGACACAAAAATGGAATGGAAGTATTTGAACACTAGCCATATGAAGAAAAAAAAAACAAAAAAAGGACAGTCTGCTAAGCATACATAAAGCAGTAAATGAAATATAAAAGCATTGAGTTATTTATATATTCTGTCCCCCTCATTAGGTAATAATTTCACCTTAGTTTTTTGCTGGTAAGTACACACATAAGATATATAAATCGTAAACTATAAGCAAAGCATTCAGAAAACAGGGGGGGGTCGATTCAGCTCCACTGCTTTGTTATTATCCTGCTTTTTAAACTTCTGCCAGAATTTATCCTCAAGTCAAAGGTTAGAGGTAAGGTACATTCTTACCCAGTACAGGTTGGTCAATTCGCATGACAAAGAGAATATCTGATTTTGAGACATGGTAAATCCACAAAGAGAAACACCTCATTATAGGTGTCTGGATTGAACATTGCATTGCAGTAGCATAGACAGCTGACCACACACTTTATTTTTATTTTATTTATTTTATTTTAAATTTGTTGACCGGGATAGTCCGACTGGATGCATGTCCATTTTCAGCAGAGGCCCGGGGAGAAATGCTCCAAGGGTAAGCAGATACAGCATTACATAATACCAGCATTACATATTACAAACAGACTATTTACAGAGATTACATAAGTAAGCAAGTTAAACAAGTTCCACAGGTTACAGTTAATCCTGAGCACACACACACACACACACACACACACACATACACGCACACATATATCCTAGAATCCACAAACATGCCCCCGAACACTCACACACACTTATGGAAACACTCACCCACATACCTGCATACATAATTCAATACACACATGCACACACACATAGTCAGGCATACACACATTTATTCAGCTGTTTTCATGCACCTACAGATGTACAAACACACAAACGCATGCACACAATAGCCTAGTAAGGGTGGGCAAAGGGTACAATTGTCCATGGTGCAAAATGTTAGGGAGCATTTTCTGTACTAGAATAGTACAGAAGGCTAGAAGACACTGCAGTTCAGTGTTTTTGTTTTGTTTTGTTTTTTTCTTCATTAAAGAGCTAGGGTCTGTGGATTGTTTTTTTTTCTGTTCTGTTATGAGCTGGGGTCATCAACTCAGTTGGGCCTGATTGGTTGAATAATTGTGGGAAACCATTCTGCTTCCAACAGTAATGCAAAGTTTTTTTCTTCATCGTTTGAAGCACTGGTGGGGAGTGGATTTTGTGGGACATAATTGATTGAATTACTGTAGGAAGCCAATTGACTTCCAACAGTAATCCAAAGACTTTTATTTCTTATTTTGCTCTTCACTTTAAGGGCACAAGTCTATGGGACCAGTACAAGGTACTAGTTGAGACAGCTACACCTCTGCACAAACACAGAGACACACACACACACACACACACACACACACACACACACACACACACACACACACACACACACACACACACACACACACACACACACACACATGCGGGTCTGTTGTACTTCACAACTACTCCATTGAAATGAATGGTGAATGCCATCAAAAGACAGCATTCACTTTTTTCCTTCTAAAATAAAGATTACCTGTGTTAATTGGGAGCCATAGTCCCTGGGTTTTTCTTGCAGTTTTTACTGAATGGTTTGTTTTTTGACCCTTTGGTTTGGATCACAGTCATTCCTGAGGGAGGCCACATGACTAATTAACATTATTTCTCCCCTACACTGCCACATAAGTATGTAGCTTTCCCAGCAAGACCAGACTTAGAGCCAAGACTCCCACAAGAGGAATACCATAGTGGCTGAGCTGTCTCTAAATCAAAAAGGCTTACATTAATGCAGAAACCTTCTGAGATAAGGATTCCACATCATGGCAAGCCTTTCTGAAGTCTAGAGCCGATCCAATACACAAACATATTAATACATATATCTCCTTCACCAATCTCCTTACTTTCCACCACAGCCATGACCTGTTCTACCATTTTTTCTTAAGTTTATTACATGCACTTTTTTTTGGTTATCTTGCACATTCTAATCCATCCTTCTTTATTTAACAGACTATTCTTCCCATGTTTTGACCTTCATTAAAAGATTGTCATAAATCTGTTCTCCACTTCCCCAAAAACAAGGTCTTAAAGCCATATAATGACTCACAATTTTAACAGAATTATGCATAGTTTGACCCTTTAAGTATCTTACTCCCCTCATTATTATTATTATTGCCATATTGAACACTTTGATTTGACCTTTGAAAGTGGAAGGCTGAGGTAAAGGCATAGCAGGTAATAGCAAGGTGTTGAGTGTGCTGGAGTAGAAAGTTCTCCAAAAGTTAGTCATCACAGTACAGAGTGAAAAGTGTATCACAGAGGACTGGAAAATAAGCATTCCAGTGCCAGTGTGCAAAATAAAAGGCATGTTCACAACTGTGGGCAGCTGAGAAGTACTGAGCTGTCATACTGCATAAAAGTTCTGGAGAGAGTGACTGATATGCACAGGTGGTAGTGACTGATATGCACAGGTGGTAGTGACCGAACTGTACAGGTGGTAGTGACTGAAATGTACAGGTGGTAGTGACTGATATGCACAGGTGGTAGTGACTGAAATGTACATCTAGTAGTGACTGAAATGTACAGGAGGTAGTGATTGAAATGCACAGGTGGTAGTGACTGATATGCACAGGTGGTAGTGACTGATATGCACAGATTGTAGTGACTGATATGCACAGGTGGTAGTGACTGATATGCACAGGTGGTAGTGACTGATATGCACAGGTGGTAGTGACTGATATGCACAGATGATAGTGAGTGATATGCACAGGTAGTAGCATCTGATATGTACAGGTGGTAGTGACTGATATGCACAGGTGGTAGTGACTGATATGCACAGGTGGCATGGGAAGAAACACAGCAATCTTTTGTCAGTTCTGAATGTTGACTAATATGCACAGTAGTATAAAGAAAGATGGGAGATGGGCAGTTTTGATTTAGTTAGGCAAGCAACACAACTGACAAGATGTTTGCCACGAGGCAGATAGAGCAGAAGAAGCTGGAGATGTGAAAAGAGTCCATCTGTGCATTCCTAGACATGGAGAATGCATATGACAATGCCCCCAGGAAAGCTAAATTAGGCAGTCCGGTGATAGTTCAAAGGTGCAGGCTATGTACAAATGACTCAATGGCACAAGTACGGACAGTGCTGTGACTCTCAGAGGGACACCCAGTGCAAGTGGGTAGGCATCGGGGTTTATCTCTGAGTCCGCTGTTGTTCGTATTGCTGACAGAATGAGGATGAAGAAAAGGGAAATATGAATAAAGAGGTCAGAGCTAGAATCCGAGATGTTGTGCCAAGTGGTACAAAGTGTCAGGGGAGTCCATGGCATGAAATTGTCAAGAAAGCTAAAAAGTAAGGCATACAAAATTGTGGTGCAAACATTGTTTCTGTATGGCAAAGAAACTTGGATAGAGAAGTCAGAGAGGAACTGCATGAGATTAGTGGTAGGATGCACATTGCAGAACACATAGAGAAATCAGGTCATCAAATCTGTAGCCAATGTAGCCCCGATTGCAAAGAAAGTCAAGGAGCATATATTATGGTAGTTCAATCAAATGTGCAAGATGTTGCTGTTTTCAGGTGAATCTATAATAGCTCCCAATTTACAGTCATCTGCGAGCTTGGTGAGAAGTAGATGCCAAACAGGAGCCAGCCCACCATGGAGCCAAGGGTACCCCACTGGTAACCAGTCTTTTCGTGGAGGTGGTGTCACCGATCTGGATTTCTTGGGTCCTATCTGTGAGTCAGCTGGCATCCAGCAAGTTATGTAAGGATTTATGCCTTGCTCAAAGAGCTGGTCAACAAATCCTGAGTAGGGTATTATATAGAATGCCTTAGCCAGGTCAAGACATGCAATATGCACTGTTTTACCCTCATTCATTGCCTTGGTGACCTTTTCAAAGAAGTTTACCCGATTAAGTAGACATGACCTTCACTTAACAAAGCCAAACTAGGATGGCTCCAGTGTCTGTATGTTGTCACTGTCCTTGTTTATCATTTCCATGATAATTTGTTCCATGGCTTTGCATATTAGGCTTGCTTTGACTTATGACTCCATAGCTCCCTAGGTCAGTTGATGGTCCTCCCTTGTGGAGGGGAATGACTGTTGCGATCCTGTATTCGCTTGGAATGTAGCAAGGCTGCAGCTGAAGAGGACCTCAAATGGTTCTGTTAGGTCATGTTTCAGACTGCCCATCAGCCAACCGGGGATATTGTTGGGACCTATGGAAGTGTTGTTCTTGGCTTTAGTGAGTGTTGCCAGCACCTGTCTTCTATTAATACAATGTTATTGCAACAACGTGGTTCCTTAGGCTATAACAGCAAGATCACTGTCATGCACTGCAAACAATGCATTAATAAGGTTGTACTCCATTCTGTATCTTTGCAGCCCACATTTTCACATTACACCACCAAGACCCCTTCCACTACTTCAAATCATTGTGCTAGAAATTGATACAACTGTACAGTGTTTATTGTAATAAGTACACAATATGAATTTCACAACATCATGCAGTATTTTGATAGGTATCAGAGTAGGTTGTGTTAATTCTTTCACTGTAGAAAAAATGTACATGGAGGTTGAAATTTAATTATCTGTGGTGTTCCCAAAAGTAGATCAAGTACACTCACTAAAGTTGATTTAACATCATATGCACCTCTAGCTGATGAAGCAATAAATGCATACATATTCTTCATACCAATGTATAATTTCTAAGGAAGTACCTTGCAAAGAAAATCTATCAGGCTTTTCTTGCAACTAACCTAACAGCAATTATTCACAGAGTTGTATGAAACAGATTGCCTTTGGTGCTGCCAAATATTCTGGTGATACAGCAATTGTATCCTCTATGGCTCTGCTATGAAATCTGCACATCACGACACCAGGGAGCCAAGTCTCCAGAAACCAATGCCCAGAAGCTGGACGGGTAAAAATACCAAACATATATATATATATTTATATATATATATATATATATATATATATATATATATATATATATATATATATATATATATATATATATATATATATATATATATATATATATATAGGTTCATAGGTTCATAGGTTCATACTAGGCTATCTGCCCTAGGGCATTTATAAGCCTAGCCAGAATGTGTTTGGCTTTCGCCACCCATTTTAAATTTATTTTGCTATGCCCTTTTTCGAGGTTAGTATACTGTGCCTCTGTCTAACAGTGACACAGAAGTGATACCCAGGGTAAACCTATGATCTCCCATCCACTCATCAAGATTCCTCTTGAAGAGAGTCAATGAGGGACTCTGCCTAACCTGGACTGGGATTTTATTCCAGAGTGAAGGGAGCCTCTGGGTTATGAATCTGTCCCTCCAGCATGTCCTATTTATTTCAGTGCTGAGGTTCAAGTCTCGAGCGTCTAGCTCGATGGGATTTGGATTTTCTGAGGTGCAGCATGTCCATTAATTCCGGGTTGGACATGGCTTTATACATCAGGCACAGATCGCCTCTGAACAGGCGGTATGCCACTGAGTAGAGCTGGAGTTTCTTTAACCGGGCAGCATATGGCATCTGTTTGAGCCCTTTGATCCTCTTGGTGAGGTACTTTTGGGGTCTTTCCAGTTGCTGCAGGTGTCTGGTAAGGTACATCCCAAAAGGGGCATTGCACTCAATTATGGGCCTGATGAGGGATGAGTAAAGAGGCACAATGACCTCCCCTGACCTAGATGTGAATCCCTTCATGATTAGGTGTGCTATATAAAATGTTTTTCTAACCACTTTGGCCATGTGGTTGTCAAATGAGAGATTGCTATCAACTTGGGTCCCCAGGTCTCTAATTACTTCTTCTGTACTTAAGGGATTACCAACTATGTGGTAATTTGTGGGCACTTTGTTTTTGCCAAAGGGAATGACTATACACTTTTTGGCATTTAGCTTGAGGCCATGGCTCTGGCACCAGTTGTCTGTTTCTATGAGGCCCTTTTGGAGGATGCTTGTGTCGGCTGGAGAGTCGATTATGGTGCCCAGTTTGCAGTCATCTGCGAACTTGGTCAGCCACAGTCCTTACATGTTGGCATGTACCTCCGAGAAGTATATACCGAACAAGAGAGGTCCCAGGACTGAGCCTTGTGGGACACCACTTGTAACTGGTTTGGAGTCTGACATGCCTCCAGCAATTCTAACCATGTGGGTTCTGTCCTTGAGCCAGTTTGCAATCCATCTAGTGACATAGGGGGTTATATTTAAGCTGGTGAGCTTATCTATAATGCCCGAGTGGGGTATTGTATCGAAGGCTTTTGCGAGATCCAGGTAGGCTGTGTGGACCACCTTCCCCTCGTCAATAGCCTTGGTGACTGTTTCAAAGAAATCAACCAGGTTTAAGAGGCAGGATCTGCCCTTAACAAAGCCGAACTGGGTAGGATCCAGTGTCTGTACGTCCCCAATATCTTTATTTATGAGGTCCATGATGATCCTTTCCATAGCTTTGCAGACCAAGCTAGTCAGGCTTATGGGGCGATAGTTTCCAGGATCCGTTGAGGCACCACCTTTATAGAGAGGGACCACTGTTGCTGTACGCCACTCTTTGGGCACATATCCTGTAGTAAGGCTGAGATTGAACAGTAGTTTTATGTTTGGGTTTAGCTCTTCTTGGAGTTCATGTAGGACACAGCCCGGGACACCATCTGGTCCCATTGATGCTGTTTTTTTTGCTTTGGAGAGGGCGGCACTTACCTGAGCATCTGAGATGTCAGGGGGGCAGCACTCTGCTGGGATAGATATTTGCCCTTTTGGTGGGGGGGGAGAAGTTTGCACTGAACCTGTCAGCTAGGATGTTGGCAATGTCTGTGGGTTTGGTGTATTTTTTGTCATTTTGGACTAATTCTGAGCATATCTGGGAATTACCACCCAGGTTCCTAACATAACTAAAGAAAGCCTTATGATTATCCTTAGTGTCCTGTGCAATTTTTCTCTCGAAGCTGGCCTTAGACAATTTTATGAATGCCCATAGTTTTTTGCCAGTACTGATCAGTGATGCCTTCCCGGTATTTTGCTCTCATTTAGTAGCTTCCTCCTTCTATTGTATAGTTTGTTTATGGCTGGGGTCCACCAGACAGGACGTCTGCCTTTGGAGGATTGGGTCTTGGTTTTATTTGGGATCGCATGATCCATGCATTCCTGAAGGTGTTCATAGAATGTGTTTATAAAGGATTCTGTGGTCTGGGCCATATTTTCCACAGGCCCGGGGGCTTTGAAGGATTCCACCTCGGTTTTGAGAAGTGTGAAATTTGCTTTAGAGAAGTTTTTCACTGTGGTTTTCTGGGCAGGGGGTGGGGTCGGGATGTGAATATCCAGTGAGATTAGTTTATGGTCTGATCTTACCAGTGAGGGATACACTTCTGGTCTGGAACATAGAGTCCCCATGTTGGTGATGATCAGGTCCAGTATCTTTTCCCCTCTTGTGGGAGTGGTAACAAGTTGTTCCATAGCATTTGACTTTATAAATTCTAGGAACCTTTGGGATAGGGTGTTGGAGCTAGAGTAATGTTCCCAGTCTATGTTTGGGTAGTTGAAGTCGCCCAATATAATGGTGTTTGGTGAGACCTTCATATTTTACAATGTTCTCAGGAAGGCCGAGTGGGGTTCCTGGGTTTGGGAGGGTGGCCTGTAGCAGTCTATAAACTGGAAGGCAGTTTTACCCACTGTTAGTTGCACATGGATAGTCTCTGATGCTTCGTGCTTTGCCACCAACCTGGAGGTGTGGGTATCTTTGATGAATATCGATACTCCCCCTCCTTTTGTGGTTTGGTCCAAGTTTTGGGGCCGAAAAGCATGGTATGAGGTATAACCTGGTAGTGCTGGGGTGCTCTCTGGAGCCCTGAACCAGGTTTCTGTTGCTGCACAGATATCGATGTTCTCCATGCTAAGGAGAGTTTCGAGTGTGTGCATCTTGAGGTTTAGACTTCTGGCGTTGAGTAGCATTACTCTTAGTTTCTTATCCCTTGTGATACCTATGGAGGTGGGTTTGTCTTTTGAGCCTTGCCTAAAAAAGGCACTATGGGGGTAGCAAGAGGCTTTGCCAATATCCGAAAGCCCAGGGGTGACAGGTGCAAGCCGTCCCTAGCGAAGCATCGTGGCTTGTCGAGCATATCATCCCAAGCTGACAGGCATTGGATCCCCTTTGAATGACACCAGTACTTAAGCCAATTGTTGAAATTGATCATCTTGTCTTCATATTGTGGCATCATTCTTGGTGAGGGTAAGATGCTACTCAAGGTCAGGGTCATACCGGCCTGGGCTACATGCTCAGAGAGCTCCTCTATGTCTCTTTTCATGTAGTCCAGGGAGGTACGTCTCAGGTCATTCACACCAGCATGGACAATGACTGAGTCATATTTGTACTTGCCTTGGAGTGACCTGAGTGCTTGTGTTATGTGGCGGATCCTAGCGCCCGACAGGCTGCTCACCGTGACCCTCTCCTTGTTCAGCCTGGTGAGTGGGACATCAGTGTGCCTGACGATAGAGTCACCTATTACAAGTGTATCAGGTGTGTTGTTTAGTCTTAAGGGTTGTGACTGTTCGGCACACTGGCTTTTTGAGATATGTGTTGCACGTGTTTTGTTTTGGGGTAGCGGTTGCTTGGGTGTCTGCTTTGGAGGTCTCTGCTGCTTAGGCAGATCTTTATTTAGAGCCTCCAGTATGTTTTTGTGTGATTATGTGTTTGGTTTGCTGTCGTGGTAGGTCTATGTGAGACTGGAATTGTAGTGAGTGTGGTTTCCTTCTCCTCCTGACTGGTTATGCCAGTACTGAGTTGAGAGAGCTTAGCCTCCAGTTTGGCTATATGGTTGCATCTCTCACATGTGTTGGAATTTGTTGGGAGGAGGAGAGGGTTGTCTGTGTACATGAGGCAGTTGTAATATTGCCTCAAGATTCCCAGATTCACCAGCTGGACCGAAGAGGAGATTGACAACTGACCTTTGGACATGCTAGAATAATATTGGGAATTCCTTTATAATTGAAAACAAGGGCCAGTGGGGAGTGAGGGTGTAGTGCTTTTAATTTTTAGTGCTGACTTATATAATTGCTTTAGTGAGCAAGCGCCAGGTAACTTAAGTGCAATGTGTTACAGGTAACTTAAATGCAAAAACGACAAACAGTAACTTTCTTTCAAGTGAAACAAGGAAATAAGTACAGTAAGCAATGCAGATATCACTAGTGATCCACAGAAGCGCTGGGAAGTCGCGTATTAGGTGGAATTAGCGTTCCAGGGAAATAACAAGCAAACAAACAACAAGCATATAAACAAAGCTAGATTCAGCAGGCCTGGATCTAGACTATGCTACAGCAAACAGGGTGTACCAATTTCAGTAAGATACAGTTCAAATATTCAGGCACTATAAACATTTAACCAGAAATTCCCAGCTCAGAAGGGCAGAGTCCAGCCTCTTCTCCCACAAGAGTGCAGACCACGAACCTTCTTAATGTAAAATAACTGGCCTGAAGCCCAAGTGCTTAAACCAGAACTAATACACTTTAAGAATAACAGACACTGGGCTCTCAATCAGCAGTTCCCAACTTAGAAGGATGAAAGCTACCTGTCCTGCCACCACAGTGCATGCCACAAACCTTCCTAATGTAAAACAACTGGTCTGAAGCCCAAGTGCTTAATCCAAAAGACTTAGAATGATAGCTACACTTTAATCAAGTTACTACCAAGCAGTAATAAATACAATTGAATACTTTAGAGAATGCCTGGATTAGTGCTCAAGTTACACAAACAAAGCTAGATCCAGCAGGCCCAAATCCAGTCTATGCCACAGCAAACAAGGCGCATCAACTTCAGTAAGAAGCAGTTCAGATATGCATGCACTATAAGCCTTTAACCAGAAATTCCCAGCTCAGAAGGGCAGAGTCCAGCCTCTCCTCCCACAAGAGTGCAGACCACGAACCCTCTTAATGTAAAATTACTGGCCTGAAAGCCCAAGTGCTTAAACCAGAATTAATACACTTTTAGAATAACAGACACTGAGCCCTCAATCAGCAGTTCCCAACCTAGAAGGATGTAAGCTACCTGTTCTGCCACTACAGTGCAGACCACAAACCCTCTCAGTGCAAAACAACTGGTCCTAAGCCCAAGTGTTTAAACCAAAAGGCTTAGAATGAGTTACACCAAGCAGTAATAAACACAATTGAGTACTTATACCAATACTGCAGTCACAGCAACTCAAAGATGGTAGAAAATTCCTGCAAAAATGGAATTACTGTCAATACAAATTTGAAAATCACACCAGCAGTGATTTCCTATAGAAAACAGTGATTGCCGTCAAGTTCTTTGGTGTCTTCTACTTCAGGCAATTGACACTTTTGGAATTTCACCTCAGCCACCTGTACATATATCATTTTGTATAATATCCAGACATTTTCATATCTTTTTGCTGCCACCATCTATATCAAAAATTTTTAGATGAAACATTTACCTTCCTTACTGAATGATCCACTTGTCAGTTACATTTTCCATCCTGCAGCCATTCAAATACTCTCAATACAATTACCAGAGATCAAACCTCTCCCTTAGTTGTACTGGTTGCCTCACGCTCACTATGTCATTGACCTGACACGTCAAGTTGTATATAGCTGATTCTTTGATCTTTTCAGCTATTTTGCCATCATAGATGCTTCATTACCTACCAGAATACCATCTGAATTTATAGACACTCAGAACTTGTTTCACTTCATTTTTCTGGCACCACTTTTTTTTTCCTTTATTTACTTCTTTATTCACTCATTCGTTTATTCATTCATTTATTCATTCATTGGTTCATTCATTTATTCATTCATTTATTAATTTATTGGTTCATTCATTCATTTCACTTATGCCTGCTAAGTGATGTACAGACTGATTCAGAAAAAAATCCCTGCACTCATGTAAACTGTAGGGGCCGGAAGGTGTAGTTTACATGATCACAGGAAATATAATTCAGAGACATGTTTATCGATAATGAAGAAGACCTTATTACTGGCTAATTTTCATGTCTCTGAATTGCACGGTGTTACCACTGGTGCTAAAAGCCCCTTGAAAAAGTTGTGTCCTCTGGTAGTCCATACGTTGGATTGGCATAGGCTGCATACCTCTCAAATGACCAGAAATTTGCAGAACTTTCTTTAAGTTGCCTCTGATATCAGTCACTTCTTTCTTAATATGAGACTTACATTCAGTCAGTAATGCCAGACATTAAAGTTTCATATTTCTTATTGTTTTGAAAATGCATGTTGATGCAAACTATGTTCTTTTATTAACTATTTGACTGACTTAGTGTAATATTTAAAAATTATCCCTATTGTCAGAAAGTCCCCACCACCACCTCCACCACCATTATTTTTGGCTTTGTCTGGAAGTCTTGATTGAGGGCGTTGAGAGATATGGCAGCTGCCCATACACATGCATACACACACTCAAACACAAATAAAATCAGACATTCATGCAGACATATACACACACACACACACACACACACACACACACACACACACACACACACACACACACATACACATACACACACGCATGCACACTCAAAGACATCCACTCACACAGTGGGCATTCACTGTACATGTCACCCCCCCACCTGATTGCACTCACAGACACACATACACACACACACACACACACACACACACACACACACACACACACACACACACACACACACACACACACACACATTCACCTATACTCAGGCAGGCACACACAAGCCATACATGTACACACACTCACACACCCTTCATCATTACTTCTCCACAAAACTATCGGACACTTAACTGCAACGTGGTCTCTCCTATTGAACACAGGTGATCATAGTAAATTACACAGCCAAGTGATTCTCTGTAGCACTCACTTGCATAAATCCCTTCCTCCAAGCATTTCTGTGGAGAGCACATGGCTAATTAGCTTGCCCCCCTACCCTGGAATGCCTCATTAGCATCTAACACAACTGAGGAGATGGCCCACTTCAGTGATTTTGCCAGTTATATGGAATCACTGCAGTGGGCCTTTCTCTGATTCAGAAAGCGAGTCAGCTTGTGGTTGGCTGTTTATTTTAGGGCTTACTGCTATCAATATCCTCTTCTGAATCCCAGCCATAATGTATATAACAATACTAACTGAGAAGAACAATTAATTGAACAAAATGATACAGACTGAGTTGAGATGGCCACCCCCACTTCCCAAAGTTGTATAAAAAATGGTTTGTAACAGCTGTCTCTAAATTAATTTTGTTCACTAGGCTAATTAGTGCACACAGTATGAAAAGAAAACCAGTCATCTGATCATTTAAATTGTACTTTAGTCTCTTTCTTTCACTAAAAAGAACAAAAGTGCTCTTTGACAAAAAAAGACCTTTTCAATTTTGGTGTTACAAATGGGATTCGTCCAACAAACTACTATGACTCTACAATGAAAAACCCTCAAGGGTAACTGTTTTTTTTTCCTGTTTTATATTTCACCCCTGCAGAGTTCCAGCATGAACCACTGTAACTTCCCAGGGCATCTGCTATGTTCATAGGACTATTAATGCTGATGCCTGCTTTCTACAGACTGCAGTGATGTTAAAAGACAGGCTGTGGGCTTCAATAACACCAACACTAAGTGTACACTAGATGTATACTGTTCTGAGTGAACAGACAATACAGACATGCACCTTCTTCCACCTAATTTTAGTTTCCCTACTGATTTTCTTGCAGCTTTAAATATTGACAGAGATTCATAGTTTACCACAAAGCATAGACTACATATACACTTAGTGTAATCTTTCCAAGTGATTAGAATGCACAAAAAATGTGGCAGGGATGTTCATGAATACATATTGTGTACACTCAGTGTGCAAGTTACCTACTTAGTGAAAGTAGGTGTTATTGAATCTGACCCAGAGTGCACACAAAGTGAAGTCCTTATTCATGGGAAAAGGCATAGGAAAGCCTTGAAGCAACATTATGAGACCTAAAGAGAGTAGAGAGGGAAGGTTCTCATACAACATGACCACTGCAGGACTGGAAACTGCCACGTAAAAGGGTGAAGTGGTTCCAGGTTACAGGATTTAAGAGAACCAGCAATGTAAATATAGGAAGGAAAAAGCTAAATCAGTGTTAAGAGTATTTGGCCCATAACCTGAAGACATATAGTGAAACAAACTTCGACACTTGTATTTACCCGGGATGAACACTAACATTGTGGGGCAAAAAAAATACTAAGGGAATGTGTAGAAATAGTATTCATACACCTGGGAGTTCAGAAAATTAAACAAAAAGCTACAGAAACAACAAAGTGATTTGTCAGATAAACTTTCATATGAGAATATAACAATGAAAACTGAATGCCCAAGATGTAAGTGGCTAAACATTAAAATAAAACATAGCAAGAAAGAAATGTTTAGTAATAAGACTATGTACGTCAAAGATAGTGAAGCAGGACAGAAATGTGCAGTATTTGTATGAATTAGAATAAGAAAAGTTGCAGAAGACGAACACATAGAAAAGCTAATTAAAGCAGTCAGAAGATGTGAAAACAGAAAATCTGGGCAATTCATATCTCCATACATCTCAGATGAAAGTGCAGGCAAGAACACTACCCCTTCTATCTCTGGTAATAAATCTGTTAAAGATAAGGAGATCTGAGTAAGAATGCAAACCACCCTTTGGCGTATCTGCTTTAGAGGGGAATGCAGGCTTTTTATTCAAAGAAAAATGTATGCTCCAGTGAAAGGTCTCTTGTATTTTAAAATCTTTCTGTTGGAATACTGAGTTTTAGAAAAGGCTGCACAAAGATGATGATCCACACGCACGTCAGTCCACTGATGTGTTTCTTTTAACTAAAGTTAGACACCTTAGGAATGTTTGGGCTTCCCTAGAAGATAAATACAAAAAGAGGAGATTAAACTCAGGAAAATATGAAAAAATGCAATTACCCCAATGTCTGCATTATGGAGTTAAAGTTGTGTGTGTGTGTGTGTGTGTGTGTGTGTGTGTGTGTGTGTGTGTGTGTGTGTGTGTGTGTGTGTGTGTGTGTGTGTTTATGTTGTATTACAGGCTGATACAGGAAAATGCAAAGGGGTCAATACTGGAAGTCAAGCAGACTGCAAGGAAAGTACTATCAGAATGAAAATATGAGGTATACAGGAAGCAACCAGAAAAGCAGGACGTGGCTTGAGATGATTCTGTAATTTTAAAAATTTTCAAGGGAAAATTCAGTAGAAAAGCAGTTATGATATTAAATATTTGGTGCCTGTAGGGCAACACTGTGCAAGCATTATATGTGAAACTGATTCAGAGATTAGGCTTAACAGAGGACGAAATGTAGATGAAGTGCATGTAGCAGTTGTAAAAAAAGACACACTATAGCTGTGAAACAGAAAAGCACATTTTATGTATTTGATATTTGTTTACCAGGGAGGTCCGACTGGACTAAGTAGCCCATTTTCAGCTTAGGCCCGGGAAGAAAAGATCCACATGTAAACTATGCAACTAACATAAAGAGTACAACTTTAATATTTCTATAATATGTTATAAAAACTAAAACAAACATACAACTTTTAGGTATACATCTGAGACAAGTACAGTACTACATTAATTATATAGCTCAATACAAAGGAGTTATGTTTGTTATAAACAGAGTAAAATAGGCCAGACAATAGTAGAAATAAATAAAAAGTAGTTTATAGAAGCCTGGGGTCATGATTAACATAAAACATTTCCAAAAGAGCAATGAAGAAATAAGAAAACTACAATAGTTAAGAATTATAAGAATGAGAGGAAGCCTGAATGAGTCTTCGAATCCAGACAATTGTAAACACCATGGCAAACAGGCCACTGGGTTAAGCAACAGAAAGCTACAAGGAGGAGACAGAGGGATCAAGCTGATTCCCTCGCTTCTTCAGCCACTTCTGTAGTAAATTTGTCTAACAGAGACTTAATCCACATAAATTAATATCAATCAGCAGAAACAAATACATAATAGTAAACCCATGAAAGGATTACGAGTTGCCAGAATGCATATTGATGCTTTTCTAGGGGTCAGCAATGCACTTTGGGGGGTTCTGTATCAATAAATGATCTTCCACTGCCCACAAAATAATGGTTACATACAGAGGAAGAGAAGAGAAAGAAATTATACACAAGAATGAAAACAGAAACAGTTAGGGGACTCACCTGGGAACAGATACTTTACAAAATATTGGAAACAGTGATAAATGCAGATAAGTGATGGACTTTTGGGGAAAAGAAAGCATAGGGGCACTACCCACAATGCCCTTCAGAATTCTCCAAAGGTAGACACAACCACGTTAGTCAGATTGATTCGGGAACTTGGCCATGTCAGATGCCAACAATTTCCTGTTTTTGTGGCCATTCACATTTCTCAACCATCAGACCAGCTATAAATGCAAGAATTCCACAAACTTAGTTGTTTTTTTTTTGTTTTTTGTTTTTTGTTTTTTTTTTTTTTGTTTGTTTTTTTGCAGCTCAGAGAAGAAGACAAGAAAATTGTATAAATGAATGTCCTTGCCTAAAAGAGCCATAAAAAAGAAAGTACATAATTAAGAAGCCAATACACAGCAATTCAAATATATAATAATGAAACTAGTATAAGCACATACAATTCAGATACTTCCTATATAAGAAAATAAAACTCAGCCTAAACAGATAATATATGAACAATGTCTAATATTTCTAAAAGGACAGTTAAACATAGGAAAAAAAAGATCTGCTAATAGGAAGACTGATTGCCATACTCAAAATGTGCACAGTGCCATGAGGTGGGAAGGAGAAAGGGAGTGGTCCTATCCTGTAGCAATGGTATATCTACTGCTCTTATGTGTATATCTACTGTTTGGGGATTTATAACACAAGTGTATTTATGTACATGATATTGATAACATTTAGCAGATTCATTATATGACAGAATAGTTAAAGCATTACAGCTTGACTCCATAAATCTGAACGGTGGATTGTTTATAACATTCCTTGCAGAACTGCCTAACAAAGCCTGCTGTACCTGTGGACATCTAACTTGTAATGCTTTGAAGAGTGTGAATAGATGACCCCTTGCTAACCTTTATTAAAAAAAAAGACTGCAATGGTAGCTGATGACCAGGCAGAAAGAGCTCTAACATTTCTATACAGTTTTTTATTGAGGTTCTCCCGTTCGATTCTCGACGTGGCTTGGGAGGGAGTGCCTTCTGTGTGGAGTCTGCATGTCCTCCCCGCGGTTGGGTAGCATTTGAAAGACATGCGTGCGTAAATGGGCGTGCCTTTGTTGAAGGTTGGGTGTCGAGCTGGCACCTCGGCGTTTTGTAAAAATCTACTGCCAATCATTAGCGGACCGGAGTTCCGCTGTGGCAACCGGAGTTCCGCTGTGGTGACCCCTTACCGGGAAAAAGCCGAAAAGACAAAACAAACAAACCTTGGCAGGAAATGATGTTTTATTAGTGGACAATCCTGTATACCCTTCATGAAGGAAACAAACAAGTGATCAGGCTGTCAAATAGAGTTTAGCAAAAACACCTCACAATTCAAAAAATAAAAAAACACACAGCCAGCCAGTACTTCACCAGTAACTTGCTTTTCTTTTATTAAACGATCTGGTACCTCGGCAGTTCGCCTTCAAGGATCACAATTAATTCAATACACTCATTACATTTATATACACTTCTCATTTTAACAATTAACAAATTAATCCCCTAATTAATCAATTTAACAATGAAAGATTATTTAAAGTGACCTTAAACCAACCATAAATTTCTATAATATGAATATAAATATATAAATACATGAATGAATAAATAAATAAATAAATAAATAAATAAATAAATAAATAAATAAGTGAACGTGTACTAAACATAGATAATTCATTAAACACCTAATTCTTGATTCATACCATTAGGCTTTAGGGTATGGAACTTGAAAATCATTCTAGTCTCAAGCTCCAATAGTTTTCCTACAACATCATCTCCCCTCTGA
This sequence comes from Protopterus annectens, assembly GCF_019279795.1. NCBI lineage: Eukaryota > Metazoa > Chordata > Ceratodontiformes > Protopteridae > Protopterus > Protopterus annectens. The sequence continues at coordinate 1,636,221,799 of NC_056726.1, read as the reverse complement.
AGGAAGGGTTTTCCCAAAACACTAAATGTTAAACTATTAGAAGACCCACCATGTTTTTCTTGAAAATGCTTAGCAACAGGGCTAAACAGATTTTGGTTCCTTATATCTTTTAAATGCTCCAAAATCCGTACCCTAACCATCCTTTTGGTCTGTCCTATATACCACATATTTTTACATGAACATCCCAAGATATAAACCACCCCTGTTGATTTGCAATTAAAATGATATTTGGGAGTATAATTTACATCATTAATGATACTCAGGTTCACAACCTTATCACAAATATTACAAGAACCACAACAGTATGTGCCCAACTTTGAAATCATGATATTATCTTTCCTTTCAATTAAATTATTATTTAGCAATTCATTAAGATTTTTTCCTCTCTTATAATAGAGTTTGTCCATTATTATCTCACAGCCCTACATATAGCCAGTCAGTTCTGATTCATTTTTAAAAGCTGTACATAAATTTGTTTAGAGAAGGAGCGTTTCTTCATAGAATCAGTGGTGCTACCAAAAATACATCCTCCAGATGGCACGCAGATGCTAAGGAGCCCTCATCATTGCAGTTTATAATATAAACTAGTGGGATAGATTCCTGACCAGAGTGTACAATTATACATATTACTCATCTTCATTTTTGGATGACAGGGTGTAGCTTTCCTCCTTTCATTTTCAGTGTCTTTCCAAAGAGTACAGAGTTTCATTTCTACTCTAAAACTACATGTAGCCTTTTGTCCCAAGTTAAAGCAATCTTGTACAGAAATGCAGACATGCTAATAGTCTACACAGAACTCTGGAGACCAACATCCAGGGAAGAGAAAATTATTTCTTCTGTTCATAAACGTCTGTCTGAGCCCAAAAACAGTAAATTGATAGTCAAAATTAAAATCATTTTCTATCATTTGCATTCCCCTGAAATAATGTGCTTTTAAGTGAGAGCTGGAAAACTCAACTGAGCATTACCCCAAGGAAGTGGGTGGATGATCCAATGAACCTAAAGTAGAGCACCTATAAACGGAGGAGTGTCACTCAAAACAGAATATTCAAGAAAGCTTACAACTAGCCTCTCCACAGATTCAACTGGTTTCATAGATTTAAAATTTAACTTTTCATTTTTCACAACATCTATGCTTCTCTTTTATTCTGCAATTTCCTACAAAATAAGATTTCAGTTCAGATTAAGAAGTAAAACAATGTCTTTCAGTTTCCATTGAATCAGTAATTCAGTGATAAACTACTTATTTTTATTTTATTTACCCTTTTTTGACCAGGTTAATCTCACTATGCTAGTAGCCTCTTTTTGGGGAAGACTCAAGGTTGTATTTATCCTACTTTGGGAAATTTGGACAAAGCATCAGAGAACATCTCCTACTCTTTTCAGTAGCTGCTGTGTGATCTTTTACATCTACCCGAGCTACCACCAACTCACAGATAAGACCTCAGTTTAAAGTTTTATCCAAAGAATGACACAATCAGGAGTGCAACACCCGCTTATGCTGACACACAGCCTTCTGCACCAAATGCAAGTGAGCTATCTGTTTCACTACTGACACTATCCAGGAATCTGTTTCAGGGTCACAGAGAGCAAGAGCCTATCTTGGCACTCAGAGGGTGCAAGGCAGGGAAAACTTGAATGGATCATCAGCATATTGCAGGACATACAATCACACACACACACACACACACACACACACACACACACACACACACACACACACACACACACACACACACACACACATACATATACACACATATACACACATACACACACATACACACTCTTCAAGCACTTAGTCACACATGGCATGGTGCCATTCACTTGTATGGACAATTTGGCTGATTCACTTAAGGCACATATATGGGATGTGAAAGGGAACTGCAGAGCCCAGTGAAACCTCACAAAGATGAAATGAGGGCATGCAGTCACCATACAGAAGACACCCCAGATGAAAACTGAACTGGAGACCAAGAACTGTGAGGCAGCAGTGTGAACTGCTGCATCACTAAGATAACCTTTTTATAGTTTTTTGCTGAATAAATCATTAAAGGAGAACTACACCCACAGACTCAAAAAAACTTGTTTATTTCATCATGGTTTGGTATTTCCTACATTTTAACACCAATCTGGGACTATTTACAGGTTTTTAAATATTTTTATACTTAATCTCTGAGTCTAACCACATGGGGACTAGCATCTTGAAGTGATCCTGATTGTTTAGTTTGCCTCTAGGCATCCCACAAATGCAGTTCTTGTCTGTAAAAAAATTACATCACGTGGGCCTCTTTCTTCCTGAAGCTCCTGTCACTGCATTGATTTTACATGCATACACTGCTGTCTTTCAGTCAGTTTTAAGTAACATTTTATGCCATTCAATGACCACTTAAAACACAAAAAGTGCAAATGCCACAAAACAGATTTTCAAAGTGTTTTTTACTGCTGCTTCTTTTTAGAATTGCAGTGTTTTGTAAAGCCTGACTTGTACTACATCTCCCATCCCCATTCACACTTAACTTCCCTAACTGTCAAAGTGCTAAGGGTAATTTGAGCTGTTACCTCCTGTGGTTGACAGTTCACAGCAAGAGACTTGACTCATGTACTGTTTCCTTTTTTGGCCTTTACTTTCTGTATGAGTAGGGGAAGGACCAGGGAGCTGTGACATTACAGCATGGGTGGGTTTTTAGGATGGTTGTGGTGATGTTAGTCTGGGAGGGGAATTGGCCAAAAAATTGCCTGTATTCATTGGCCTTGATGGCATCAATGATTTGGAGACTGCAGCAATCTTTTCCAGGGCGGGATAAAAGTTTTTTGAAAGTGAAACCATCAAAGTACAGTAAGGTACTGTTCTAGTGGAGAGAAACCATTGATTTAAAATATTTTAAATGCCGTATTATTGTTTATTCATAGCAGGGACTGTAAATAGGGAGAAAAAGGACTGAGAAGTTCAGAATTAATAACAGAATCCTGTTGTTGTCCTTTAAATGCTAAATTTTAGTCTTCCTTACCAAAGCCTGTTCATTAAATTAAGCAAAATGCAAACAAGATTTAGGGTCATGCAATAGATATTGGACAAGATGGAGCTGGAATTTACAGGAGAAAATTAACAAAGGAACTAAGGTATAGGGGGAAAATAACTAGGGAGATAAATGTAATAGAATGGAATGAGGCCAAGCTGAAGTTTAGACTACAGGTTAAAGACTGCCTTCCCTACCAGGGACTGATAACAGAATATAGGCAGTGGGAAATACTAGGGACTTGTTAAGTGAAAAAAAAAAACAGCTCTGGTAGAGTTTTCAGCTGAGTCTAGAACATAAGTAACTGTTAAAAAAGAATAATTAGTAGGGACTATAAAACACTGCATGGTAAGTGTAAAAATAATTCAGAGAAAACTAGAAGAGATTAGAAAGAGAAACTGGAAAGGCAGTTTTCCAAAGAACAATGGGAAGGGAAGACATCTGCCTGGCTCTCAAGTATGCAACAAATTCCAGGTTTAGGATTTTTGTTTGGAAGTGTATGCATAGATATTTTTATACCCCAGACTTCAGAAAAATTTTCCCCAGGTAAATAAATGCTAGATAGAGTGATGGGAGACAGAGACATAATTTAAAACGTGTGTTGGGAATGTAACATGCTGGCAGATTTTAAAAAATCCTTACAGAGTATATTGTAAGAAATGTTATAAGAGAAAATCATTTCAACTAAGGAAACATTTCTTTTGAGGTAGGATACAAAATCTGAATTGATTAAACCTAGTAAGATGTTAACCTGAATTTAATGCTACTAGCTGCCAAAAAAGTAATTTCTTGAAAATAGAACTGAAGATGAAAATCAGCTATAACTGAAGTACTGAGTGCTGTAAAGGAAATAAAAGAACTGCAGGTATGATATTTAGAACAGGAGAAGCCCAAATTAAATAAAAGTAAATGCAATCTGTGGGACCAATACATATGCAATAATGCTCAGGAGGAAAACAATGTAAGACATAAAAATGGGATGATATGTGTATACTCCATGAAAATGAAACAAATGTCACTATGGTTCGTTTTCTAATACTGTATGTCACTGGGCCAGTAGTGATTTGATAAAGATGTTTATTAAAAAAAGATTTATAGTAGTCATGTTCATAGGTTCATAGGAGGTTACTAAGCTATTGGCTCTAGGCTCTTTATAAGCCTAGCCATGTTATATCCTTGTTCATCTAAACAATGAAGACCCTTCAGATAAGTATATTTAGTAAGAAATTTATATCCACAAGTGCACTAAACCAGAACAGATGACATGTTTACAGTTTTGGAGAAAAATCTGAATTTTTTTAGCAGGATTGAGGATTAAAACAAAAGGTCTGAGCAAAGCAATGAAACTGTAAAGCTTATAAAGTGCTCATTTTCAGACATCAAAAAAAAAAAAACAATGCAGTCCACAGATCGCTTTCTTTTACAGCTAGGCTGTCCTGTAAAGGCCATGACTTATGATTGAATGGGAAATCTTTTTGAGGCCCAATTGTTATCTCTAGCAGACTTCTCATAGGTTCAAAGATTCATAGGTTTATACCAGGCTATTGATCACCAGAGTCTTTATAAGCCTAGTTGCACAACCCTACCCTATACTGTACCGACTACCCTGGACTCCTATATGCTGGGGGGATGTTAGTAAGGAGGTAGCTAAGAGGATGATGGAGAGATTATGTCAGTAAGGAGTTAGTTTTACTTAGTGTCAATCTCTGTCCATCAGAGTCATAGAGGCCAGACTAGGGTGAATTTATGATTTCTCATCCAGCGATCAAGGTTTCATTTGTAGAGGGTCAGGGATGAGCTCTGATTCAATAGGATGGACAGTTTATTCCCTAGTGCAGGAATCCTTTAAGACACATATTGGTCTCTCCAACATGTTAAATTTATATCGCAGGCAAAGGTTAGGTCCTTGGATCATGTGTTCCTGATACTGTTTGTTTTGCGCATGTGCAAGAGATCCATCAAAGCTGGGTCTGAGGATGTCCTATAAGCCAGGCATACATCGTCTCTTGGTAATCTACAGAAGACTGAGTAAAGAGATAGGGCCTTAAGGGGATCCATGTAGATCACAGTATTTGGACCCTTGATTCTCCTGGTGAAGAATTTTGGAGGGCATTACAACTGTTGCATATGCCTAATTAGTTACATGCCAAAGGAGGCGTTGCATGCGATGATGAGTCTGATAAGAGCTTTTATTTATTTATTTATTTATTTATTTATTTTTATTAACATTTGTTTACCAGGAAAGTCCAAATTGGAATAAAGCCAATTTTCAGAGGAGGCCCGGGGAGAAATGCTCCAGATGCATGTCTTTATAACATGGGAGGAAACCGGAATACCCAGAGGAAACCCACATGAATGCAGGGAGGACATGCAGACTCCACACAGAAGGCACCCCAGCTGAAAATTGAACCAGAGAACCTCTTGCTGTGAGGCAACAATGCTACCACTGCACTGTCCAGAGCTGAGTAGAGTGGTAGTATAACTTGCTTACTCTTATAACCTTACTGTCTTAACTTGTTGGTTGAAGGCCAGATTATTGTCTACATCTATTCCTAGATTCCTAACAACTGGTTCAACTTTTTGGCTTTTTTTGTCAATGGAGTAATTTGCTTGGGAGGGTGATTTAGCAAAGGGCATTATGATGCATTTCTTCATGTTTAGATTTAGCCCTTTGTTCTGGCCCCAATCATTTGTTTGCATCAGACCTTCTTGCAGGATATTGGTGTCATGTGGGAATCTATGATAGCTCCCAGTTTACAGTCATCTGTGAACTTGGTGAGCCACAGGCCTCTGTTAGCCTTGATTTCTGGAAAGTAGAAGCCAAACAGCAGTGGGTCCAATACAAATCCCTGAAGTACTCCCCTGGTAACTGGTCTCCTGGTGGAAGTCATGTCACCAATCCTGACCTCTTGAGGCATATCCATGAGCCAGCTAGCAATCCATTAAGTAACATAGGGATTTCTGCCTAGTTTAGAGAGTTTGTTGAGGATACCCCAGTGAGGTATTGTATCAAACTCCTTGGCCAGGTCAAGGTAAGCAGTATGCACTGTCTTCTCAATCAGGCTGAGTAGGCAAGACCTTTCCTTTACAAAGCCAAACTGGGATGGGTCCAGTGTCTGTAGGTTGCTAATGTCCTTGTTGATCATTTCCATGATAACTCAGTCCATGGCTGTGCATATTAGGCTATTCAGACTGATGAGTCTGTAGTTCCCCAGACTGGTGGGCTCATATAGTGAAATCCTTTATGATGTACATCTCGTACCACACACACCACAAACCATAGTAGAACATTTAACTATAGATAAACAAAAAGCAGTTTCAGATAGCCATGGGGTTAGATGGAAGGTATGTTTATAGGTTCATGGGTTCATAGGCACTTGCTAGGCTATTGATCTGTAAGGATCTTTAGAAGCTTATACATACATTTTCATGTTTTTACCCTTTATATTTTAAGTGCAAATAGCCCATAGATTAGCAGAACATTTACATGTTGCCCCTGTCTAATTGTACACCTGGGGTAAATTTGAGGTTACTCATCCATTTATCCAGATTGCATTTGAAGAGTGCAAGAGAAGTACTTTGATTTATGTGGAGAGGAAGGTGATTCCAAAGAAGCAGTATTCTCTGTGATACATATATATCCCTAAACCATGTTCTATTTACACTGCAAGAGATTTAGCTCTCTTGAGCATGTGTTTATGCCCCCAGTGGTCTTGCAAATATAGAGTAGGTCTGATAGGATCTTCATCCTCTGACAAGATACCATCAGAATACCTAAAACTCGCTGCTGACTCAATTGCCTACCCAGTTAGCATTCTTATCCATCGATACATTATGGAATCACATGTTCCTACCCTTTGGAAGAAATCCATCATAACCTCTTTGCACAAAGGAGGTAAATCCAATGAACTTATAAACTATAGAGCAAGTTCTCTCCTTTCCCCTCTACTCTATCCAAACTACTCGAAAAGTGCATACGTATACAAATGCTAAAGCATTTTATCCATAACAACCTCATTACACACACTCAGTATGGCTTTAGGCCAGCACACAGTACAACAACCGCTCTTATCTCTTTTACTGATATAGTCAACAAAGCTAAAGACCCCAGCCTATACACCTCTGTAGAACTACTACATCCATCAAAGGCTTTTGACACGGTATCACATGTCAAACTTCTTCAGCACTTATTGGCACCAGTTATTCACTACCATACATGCTATGGGGTAACAACTATCTATTCAATAGGCAACAATGTGTAAAGTGGCAAGGTTGCCTATCTCAACACCAGACACAGGGGTCCTCTTCAATATCTTCATCAATAATCTACACACTGCCTGCCAACACAGCACATTAATCCAACAAACTGACGACTCCATCATTTCCTCCTCTAAAAACATACCAGACTTGTTGCTAAAAACACAAAATGCCTTTACTTCAATAGAATCACAGCTAAACAATGCATAATTACTTGTCAGCCCTAACAGAACTAAACTTTTACTTTCCACACCTAAAGTATTCTCATCTGAATTTAAAATCTATTCACAAAATAAAAAAGATTGAATCGTAAAAAGTGCTAACTATTGTTTATCACCATAGACAACAAACTCACATTCAACCACCCCACACATAATGTTATTAAAAAAACTCATTTCAAACTAGGGACACTCTACAGGCACAAAAAACTTTATGGATCCAAACACTAAAAAGACACTAGCAAATGCCTGTTTGATTCCCTCCCTACTCTATGGGGCACCCATTTTTACTAACCTACATATAGCAATCAAAACCAAACTTCAGTCTTTTATTACAAAATAGCTACATTTGCTACAGGCTCATCATACTGCACCCACTGCTGCCATGTTCTTAAAGAGCTAAGCTGGCTTGAATTCCCCCACTATCTTGACTACCTACAACTTTCCATTGCACAAAAGCTAATATACAAACCTGACAGCTGTCCTGATTTAAAATCTACTTTACATACCCACATTCCCATCACAAATCTCCACTTTGCTGACAAACAACTTATAAACGTACACAAACACAATAAACGAGCCAGCCTGTATCTCTACTTCTATGCCACAGTTAAACTATGGAAGAATTTACCAAACCATATTACGAGTATAAATACCAAAAAGTTCATTCTTACTCTAAAGCCTACCTATTCAATTCATGGATCTGCCTTTGCCCTACAACAAATATCTAACCCCCACATTCCTATTTTTCTTTCTCTCTCTCCACTCATCTTTCTTTCTACCCTTCTAATTCCACTACTAGCCTTTTTCTCCTTTCACCCCCTCATATCTGTCCCTCTCTCTCTACTTTTCCTTCCCACTAATTCCTAACTTCTTAAGATAACACATTCAAAATCTCCCTAACAACTTATCCTTACATTTAAATATTACTTTTATTTCCATCCTTTAGCGCCTTTCACTTTGCTAATTTTCCTTAAGATTAACACCTTCCCTCTAAAACGAACATGTCTTTGCCTATCCAACCTATTTGTTATATATTCTATAAAATATCTTAGTGATGTTAATTTTTTCTATCCAAAATGTTAATTTATATGTACTTTTTTACCTGCTATTATACCTCATACATCTACCCAATGCTATTTTAATTTTTCATTTAATGTTAAATCTTTTACTGTTTCTGTTCATTTTTTTCTAATCATTGTTGGAGCTTTCTCTCTGCTGAAAATGGGTCTCTGACCCAGTCCAACTTTCCTGGTCACCAATTGTCAATAAATAAATAAATTAGTTAAATAAATAATTTGGATAGGGTCTGCTGAGACTGTGTACATGAGGCAGAAATCACCTGTCTGACATTGAGATGTGAGACAAAGCTTTAATATGGTTCACATAGTTTAAATGATTTAGATCCTTGACTTTCTTATTCAGAAAACATTGTTCGTGTTAAGTTGTGTCAGATAGTTGGATAGGTACATACCAAAGAAGGCATAATACTCAATGATTGGTCTAATGAGTGCAGAATACAGTGGAATAATCACACATCCCTGAACCTGGATGCCATACCCTTAGTAATAAGTTGTCAATAAAAAAGGACTTTCTTACAATAGTGGATACATGGTGGTCGAATGGCACGTCATTGACTACATAGTTTACTAGTTCCCTAACTAGCGAATCAATCGTCAGAGGTGTGTTGTCCGTGTAATAGTTACAAGGACAAGTCTGGCAGCACTCTAAATTATATATGACCTAATCCAACAGCAAAAATGTTAAGAGAAGAGAACGTGACATAAAAATAAGAAAAAACAGCAGGGATTCATCAAAAAAATAAAACAGACTCAGACTCTGAATTGTTTGCTGGTGTGGCCAGATGGTATGTGGGGCAACTCTACACTGGTTGGGCTACTGTAGGTGAAACTGGAGGAATGGGCTAAAATGTAGCTTTGCCAAGGCAAGTGACTGCATAAGTTTGAGAACTGGTGCATTAATTAAGACCTTAAAACTGTCTGAAGGCTTTGGATTAAGAATTTTTACAAACAAGTGACATGGTTTTGGAATAGTGCAGTATGGTAATTTAAATTCATGGGAGGAAGAAAGTTTTGTTACTGCGACTGGAAAAGACCATCAAACATTTAAAGCTCTTGAAGACCTGGAACAGACTCTCCATGCTGCCTAAAAGGCAGCTGTGATGAAGGTCAAAATACAAAATAAGATAATGTTTGAGAATTTCATGTTAAATCTGGGCTTGCCAAAGGTGGTGGACTCAAAGCCTCAATAGTCAACAGTAAATATACGGGAGGAAGAAATAAAAATGGTGATGAGCAGTCAGGTTACAGGTAAGTCACCAGGGGTGGATAGTATACCCATAGATATCTGGTAATAAAGATGTGGAAGAAATTATTTAATGGTATCTTGAATGGAGGGAAGATACTGATAGCCTGGAAAAAAGTGGTGATATTCATTTTGTCTAAGGAGGAGAAAGATCCTGCCTCATATATACCAATTTTAATATTAAATGACTACAAAGTGTTTCTGTCTATATTAACAAAAGAAAAAAAAAGATTAACAAGACTGTTGCCAAAACTGAGAGACCTAGATCAGTGTGGATTTGAAGATGGGAGACAGACATGTGATAGCTTTGATCATTCAAAAAAGATGTAGATGACATAAATTACCATTGTTACTGTTAAGCCTGGATACAGAGAAAGTTTTGGATAGGGTAATTTGGAAATTTCTTTATAACGTAATGGTCAATTTGCATTTGCTATTGAAATAATCAAATGAATAAGGAAGATATATCCAGTGTGAGGCATGAGGATAAAATCGGGGGAATTTCGTCTGATAAACTGAGTTTGTCTAGAAGAAAAAGACTGTTGTTTGCTATACATATGGAGACATTGGGAATGAAAGTAAGGTGTGAAAACATTCATAGGTTCATAGGTTCATAGTTTGCTACTAGGTTAATGACCACTAGGGTCCTTACAAGCCCTGCCACACACTCCAAACCATGTGGGTCTCACGTATCGTACAAGGAGGGCAGGTTAGTCAGCAGGCAGCTAAGGATTTTTTGGGGGGTGTTAGTTTGGATATCTTATTGATGGCCTATATCCATAAGGGACATGGGGCCCAGACCAAGGGTAAATTTACACTTTCCCATCCAATTGTCAAGGTTTTTGTTTGAATATGGTCAAGGATGAACTCTGTGTTACGTCTATTCCATAGTGTCTCTCCAGCATGTTCTGTTTATGTCAAGAGCAAAGTCCAGATCCCTGAATCTAGAGTTTCTGGTGTTATTTGTTTTCCACATGTACAACAGATCTCTCAGGACTGGGTCTGAGGAAGCCCTGTAAACTAAGCAAAGATTGCCCTCTCAGAAACAAGTAGAAGACTGAATACAGAGATAGAGCCATTATAGTGTAGGCCTGAGTGGAGAAAGAGACAAAAAGGTGTAGCATTATTTGTGAACAACATAATATATCTGGCAAATCAAGAAGAAGAATATTTTGAGATGGTTTCAAATGTTTTCAAGTTATAAAATAAATGTAGGTAAAACAAATGCCATATATGTAAACAATGCATCTGCTTATGAATTAGTGCAGTAATTTCCATATCTTTGAGGGGGGCATGAAAAAAGGAAGTACTTAGGAGTACGGCTTTGGAAAGATGCATTAGTAGCAACAAAGGAGATGAGGGGAACAACTATGCAGAAGATTATTTATTTAGTTATTTACTTATTAGCATTTGTTTACCAGGAAAGTTCAATTGCGCCATGGCATGCTCCTTTTCAATGGAGGCCCAGAAAAAAAAGCTCCACACTTAGCAAATCTTACAATATATCATACAATACAATACAAAGCAAAAAAGTACATTTTAATTATCACATACAAAATCTAAAAAATAGTATATAAAGAAAGAAAAACACAGAAATGCTACATCCTGGAAATCATTATATTCCACAGAGTGGCATTTCAGTTTTACTGTAGCAATGACAAGACACTGGGTCTTCAAATAAAAGTCCAAAAGCTTAAGTTATGGAAGAGGACCAAAATGGCACCATAGTTAGAGTTAATGGACAGGGTACTATAGTTAGAGAACAGATGGACAGAGTTATAGGAACATTTAACCAGAAGAGTAACAGGAGCATCATCTGAAATCTAAGGGGTGGGTCCTAAGGTTAGCTTTGAAGTATTTTGAATTTATGATTTGTGGGAGAGTATTCCAACATTTGAATACATGCATCATTCCACCATGTTTATTGTTTGGTCTTCAGACCTGGGCAAGATATTTGTCTTTGGACCTGAGAGATATAGGTGAGGAGTAGGATAGCATTACTGTCATCAGTGCTGGACATTTGTTTGGATGGTTAAGTATAATGTGGACCAGTTTAAGATGATTGAATATTTGACAGTTAGGAAATTTCAGCCACTTTAGGTAGTTAAATGCTAGGTAAAGATGAGTTTTACTTAGAAGGTGGGTTGCAAATTATGCTATTTTATTGTAACATAGTTCAAGTTTTGTTAAAAAGGAAGAGCTGGCATTTGTTAGCTGTAGAAAGGCATGGAGAAGCATTTGAATAACCCAAAGGTAAGGAAGTGGAAGGTTTTGATTATGGATTTATTTATGCTTTTTTTTTATTCTCTCTGTTGGCCAGGCATGTTTCTATCAATCAGATGATAAATGATGCCACAAAACACATAGGAAACTGAAGAAGTATATTTGGGGAGGAAAGAGGCACAGGGCTAAGTGGGATAAGATGATCCTAACATATAAGATCTCAACTGTTTCTGATTTTGCCTCACATTTTTGTCCTGTCCCACTTAAAACGTTTGTTTTTCTGATAAATCACTGAGGACATCTGTCACTCAATAATGCTAGCAACAGAGTTTCATACTTACTGTGCAGAAGATGCATGTTGCTGCAAAACCTGTTGTTCTATTAACTTCTTCAGTGAATTAAAGTAATTTTTAAAATTTGTCCCTGATTTTAGTCATTTGTTCCATCAGTATATTTTGCTTTGTCAAAAATTTGTGAGTAAAGAAGTTGAGAGGTATGTCTTAGCTACAGAGCAAGGGGCAAGGGGTTGCTTGATTTAAAGGGGTACTTTAAGGCTACACAGTTAAGACCATTATATTTACAATTAGAAGGGTGTTACCCAAAATGGAAAGATATGATGATGAGGCAAGGAAGGACTATCAGAGATAACAATATATTATTTTATTGGAAGAAGATGTATCAGAAGAACAAAAACAATCAGGTAGAACATTATGCATATTAAATAGCAAACAATATACTGAAAAGTGTCCATTGTTGTAAGAAAGCCTTTCTATGTTGCACAGCTTATAAACAAAGAGATTGTGTCTGGATCTTGGGATGTCATTGTCCCCTTTACTTAGTCCTCATTAGACCAGTCATTGACTATAATGTCCCCTTTAGCATGTATCTCTCCAGACACATACACCAGCTGAAAAACCCACAGAGATACCTTACTAAAAGGATCCAAGGCCTAAACAACATGCCTTTCGGGGGCTGACTTAAAGCCCTGTCACTATACTCAGTATCCTTCAAACTCCAAAGAGATGACCTCTTTTAAACTCATTAATTTCTTTGAAAAAGTAACCAAAGCGATGAATAGTGATTATGTAGTACATACAGCATATCCTGACCTGGTCAAGGTCTTTTACACTATTCCCCATGCAGGCATACAAGGCATCAACTAACCCAATACTGATAGATTTGCTACACATCAGCAAGTCAAATGGCATTAGAAATACATGGTTTAGTGATCTAAACCTCTCCTGCAACATCAAAGAACTATTTGGAGGGGGTCTGAATGGAGAGATGAAAAGTCAGCAAGCAAAGGAGAGTAGTAGTGCTGAAACTGAATTCATCCTCAAGTCTCGGTGAGAACCTACACGAGGTGGACCCTGTTTTTCACAAAATCTAACCAAGGTGACACTGATATATAGACTGTATTTATATAGCATATATCGTGGACAGAAGTAAGTCAAAAACAAAAAAAGATAGCTTGGTGCACAAGATCCAGGGTAAAAAAGTGCCCATACCTGGTAGGCGCACTGGTGCCAGGACTAGAAAAAATGACAGTACAGAATCCTCAAAATATGGAAACATTCCTACAATGGGACCAAGCCAGGCCCAGTGGGAGGATGGCCCCCTGCTGTAGAAGGAAGTAGCAATCCACAAAAATCACAAAAACAGGTAGACCAAAGAAGAGCCATAAAGATGATAGAGTGGACTATTGAGGATAAGAAAGAAATTATGTATTGCTGCTATTACACAAAAAGTCCAGAATTTCCAGACAGAGGACATACAGCAAGATTAAGAGATAAATAAGAGGAAAGAAAAATACCTCCACAGGAAAAACTGTCAGAGGTTTCAAATGAAAATTTGTGTTCATTAATACAACAGATTTTTGAAAAACAGTGTATAGATCAAGAAACTTTGATCTGCTTGGGAAAAGAAGATTCTAAGGAAGAACGAAAGTGTAAACAACAAAACCTTGATATTTCTTAAAAGTATAAAAAAAGAAATATGGACATGGGAAAGAAACAGAGATTTGAAATGGTGTAATATTTATGCAAAGGAGAAAGCCAAATTAATCAATATAAAGAAGGCAGTCCCAAAGACATTTGAAGAAATACAGACAAAGGCATCCAGATATGGAACATTTCACAATAAAAATAGTATCACAAAGATGGAACATAGAAAAGAAGATTAGTAAAGTAAAAGTAAAAAAAAAATAGAAGTTGAAGTCATGGAATGCCTGCAAAGTGAAGGATTTAATATAGAAGGTCTAACATAGATTACATCATAGCATGATGGAGTGAGTCCCTAAAGCACGGAGAAGCAGGAAGATCAGGAGACATCTGAAGAAGAAATATGGACAGAGGAAAGAAAAAGAGATTTAATATGATGTAATATTTATGCAAAGGAGAAAGCAATACTAACCAATACAAAAAGAGCACCACCTAAGATATTTCAAGAGAAATACAGGCAAAGGAATCCGGATATGGAAAACTTTTCAATGTAAAAAATAAGAAGACAAAAAGGAAATGTAGAAAAGGAGATTAGTAAAGGAGAAGTTAAAGAAATAGGAATTGAGGTTATGGAGCACCTGCAAAGACAAGGATTCTGTGTAGAAAATCTAATGCAGAAAGCACCATAACAGGATAGAGCAATGGATATCCAAATTAAGGGGAAACCAGTGAAACAGGAAGCAATTGGTCAGGTGCCATATCAAGATATTTTGGACCCTTCCAGAGAAAACCAGTATAAACATCCACTTGAAGCTGGACAGCAAGGGAAGGAACAGGAAACTGTGGAAACTCTGATGCAGTCAATGTTGAGGAGTGATAGGCCAGTGAGCTCCCATGTGACAGAGCAACGGATCGCACAGGATGAAATTGAAGAGAAGGTGCCACAGGAAGATGCTATAGAACTTTCTATGGAATTCCCTCAGGAAACAAGGGATGTGCCCTCAGTTTAGAAGAAAATGAGCTAAGAGAAGAGTTGCTTGATTTAATAGACATGGACTGATATATTAAGATCAGTGAAAGAAATAGACTGCAGAAGGTCAATAAAACCCCAAAAGTCAGAAGTTTGATAAAACAAATGAACACAGTAATTAGGACTGCCCATAGATATCAATGCAATATAACAGAAGTAAACAGGATATATTTCTGTGCAGCTAAATTAATAACTGATAAGGTCCTACCACAAGAACATGGGGTAGTGAGGGAAAGGAAGGGGAAAAATCGAATACCATCATGGAAGTATCGCACAGAGAAAACCATAAAGCAATTAAGACAAGAAGTGTCATTGTTAGAAGACTATAGAGGAGGGAATAGATCAGCAAAACTACTAAGAAAGATAGATGTGATAAAAGCAATGCACAGTATTAGGACAGACCAGGATCAATCATGCACTATCGCAAATAACAAACAAAATTTCAGCACAGGTGGAAAACCTTAAAAGATACACAGATAAATATAAAGGAAAAGAGCAAAATAAGCAATTTATTCATGACCCAAAAAAGTTTTATAGAGAATTGGGAAATAAGGTAAAAGGAATTGAAACACTGCCAAAAAAGAAGAAATAGATGCATTTTAGAGAAGTATCTGTTAAGCTCTTGTGGAACATAACAAAGATGCTAAATGGATAAATTAAGTAAAGGAAAGAATAAGAAGTTTAAAGGTACAGGATATGAAATGGGATGAAGTAACAGCCACAGAGATTGAAACAAACTTAAGAAAAGCCTCTAATTGGAAAACCCCAGGCCCAGATGCAGTACCTAACTTTTGGTTAAAAGTACTAACATTTTTGCTCGAAGATTTAGCCATCAGTAAGAACTACTTATATGTGCACTCTAAACAGACACCAACCTGGCTAACAACAGGTAAAATAATGCTCCTACTTAAGAGTGAACCTGCAAGTTCCCCCAAAAATTATAGACCAATAGCTTGCCATCCAATGACGTATAAACTATACATGGGAATTGATGCCAACAGAGTTTATAGTCATTTAGAAGAAAACACAATTATGGCAGTAGAACAAAAGGGCAATAAAAGAAAGTCATATGGAACGAAGGATCATTTTTGTTAAATAAAGTCATAGTGGAGAACTGTAAAAAGGGAAAGAATCTACGTATGGCATGGATTGACTATTTATTTATTTATTTATTTTGCATTTGATAATATCCCACATTCATGGATAAAAGAGTGCTTAAAAATGTATGATACCCCCTACACTGATAGACTATGTTACAGTGATGATAGAACAGTAGCAGACCACTTTGCAATTAAGCCATGATAAAGGACAAATTATTATCCCAGGGATAAAAATTCAAAGGGGATATTCCAGGGTGACTCTCTGTCACTGTTGCTATTCTGCCTTGCCCTTAACCCATTAAGCTGTTTACTTAACAGCTTAGGCCATGACTATAATTTGGCTCCTAGAAAACAATAAAGTGCAAAGATTTTTCATCTTCTCTTTGTCGATGATTTAAAACTGTATAGCTCATCAGATGAGGAACTGAAAGCATGGCTGCAGGTTGTCAAAACTTTTTCAGATGATATTAGAATGTCATTTGGCCTTGATAAATGTGCAAAAGCAACCTTTAAAGCAGGGAAATTGCAGCATCGGGAAAACATCAGTTTGGGACAAGAATGTGATATAAAAGAACTTGAGCAAGAGGGACTGTATAAATATTTGGGAATTGAAGGATCAGCAATAAAACATGAACAAATGTGAAAAAAACTTAGTAAAGAATACTTTAGATGACTTAAATGAATCCTGAAAACAGCATTGTCATCTAGGAACAAAATCCAAGCTATAAACCAGTTTGCTCTTCCTCTCCTAACTTATAGTTTTGGAGTTATTAATTGGCCCCAAAATGTTAGATATTAAAACAAGAAGGATGCTTCATGCTCAACAAATGATCTATAAAAATCAGTGCATACCAAGATTATATATTCCCTGTTCCAAAGGAGGGATGGGCTTTTTTGAAATTGATTACATGTATAGATCTGAAATTGTGGAACTCCACACATATCTGCTGACCACACAAGACCCAAACATAGTGAAAGGGTTGAAACATGAGGAGAATAAATCTAAGATGACTTCTCTGCTTAATGTAGCAGAAGCATATTGACATCAAGCAGGAATGGAAATCAAACCAGAAGTAGATAAAAATCAGGCAGCAACTGAATGTGCCAAAAAACAAAAGAAAGAATATAAGTTGAAGGA
This sequence comes from Protopterus annectens, assembly GCF_019279795.1. Lineage (NCBI taxonomy): Eukaryota > Metazoa > Chordata > Ceratodontiformes > Protopteridae > Protopterus > Protopterus annectens. Next base: position 1,636,204,548 of record NC_056726.1, on the reverse strand, counting down.
CCAGGTGAAAAGGCAAGAAATGTGGAAAATGCATAAATATAGTTGCAAGTATAGAAAATTTCTGGAAGAACATGATCAGGAATGAACACAAGAATGGTTAAGGAGAGGTGAACTCAAACCAAGACGAAAGGTTTATATTGGCGGCCCAAGATAGTGGGCAATGTATATGCTGGTTTGCAAAGTCCATTGAACATGTGGGAGAAACAGACAAATGTAGGTTTTGTAAAACAGAATTGGAAACAGTCACACAGCTTGTTGCTGGTTGTGACAAACTAATGGCAGAAGGACTGCATACTGAAAGGTATAATAATGTGGCAAGACTGCTGCACTGGGGATTGTGCAAACATTATGGTACTGAAGTGTCTGAAAAAAAATTGGTAACATGAGCCACAAAGCATCACAGAAAATGATGGTCTACATCACATGGGATCATCCATTACCAACAGTTCAAAAGATAGATGCAAGAAAACTGGATATAGTAGTCCAAGAGACAAAGACAAAAATAGCATTGATCATTGAAATCGCCACACTCGGTGACTACAGTGTCCTATGTACAGAGAGACACAAAGTTATAAAATATCAGGATTTGCAAGCAGAAACAAGAGCAATGTGGAAGAAAGATACCCAGATAGTTCCAATAGTAGTAGGAGCAACAGGTCTTATAAAAAGAGTCTACAATCATATTTAGATATGTTACAAATCCATGTAACCCCATACGTATTGCAGAAGGAGTCGTTACTGGGTACGTTGCAGGTGCTGCGAAGAGCACTTCTGGCTGACATGAATGATTGAAACAATACTGACTTCATGAACTTTAATTGTACCTTGACTTAAGAATGGGGTCCATTCCCATCATGGTATTAGAAACACAAAAGATTTGGAAAAATTAAAAAGGGACAGGTATATCTCAAAGAGAATATTGCTGCTCTGAAACAGACTCTCCATCCACATAAAACAAAGTTCATCCCTGTCTATATTCAAGTGCAACTTCAATCAATGGATGAGAAACAAAAAATTTACCCAAGAACTGCCCCCCTGTACTACTAATGGACAGAGGAAGCTCCTAAATGCTTTATCCCATGCGTACATCCTCTGAAATTATCTATTGTATGATTCCAGTTATTCTTATTAGATCTAATATATAATTATCAACCATGGGATGGGTAAGGACAATTTATAACCAAATGGGATAGGTTAATTCAAGCACAGAAGGGAAATTGGCTGAGCTTGAATTGGCCTGCAAGGGCAGCTATCCTAGTGCCTACCTATGAACCTATGAAAATAAGCTATTGAAGAATAAGGAGACTGCTCATGTGCTTCCCAAATAAAGAGACTGACAATAAGCAAGAGACAGCAGGAGGTAACTGAGGAAGTTAGCAAGGAAATCAAGCTATTGGTAGCAAATTTCCCAGAAAGGAAAATTAAGAGAATAGGAGGAAGCAAAATTACAAGATAAGGATAGTGAATAATAACAGAATTACAGACAGAAAGAGAGGAGTGGCAGGTGAGAGGCTACTGGAACATTTGGTGAAAGTAAAAACAGGGCTATAAAGACAGGATAATTAGTAGGGCATGCAGACTTACATGTGATAATTATAATTATACAATGACTCTCCATTAATATTCCAAAATGTGCACGTTGATTGGTCAGCATGCACGTTGTAAATCAGACTTATACCAATGGAAAAAGGTCTGGTCGCCTGGACTTTTTCCATTAGCATAAGTCTTTTTTTTTTTTTACAGCAATGAAGAATGCAAGCTCTACGTTGCTTTTTAGAAACTGTCTCGCTATGTTAAAGGAGTTTAACGTAGTGAGACAGCTTTAAAAAAAGTAACGGAGATCTTCCTTTCTCTGTTGCTTTTTTTAAAGCTGTCTCGCTATGTTAAATGGGTTTAACATAGTGAGACAGCTTTAAAAAAAGCAACAGAGATTCTCATAAGCATACGCATGCTCAGTACATCAAAACTGCCGCAGAATACCGGACAGCTGCGGAAGGGCAGCAATGAGACATTATACAATGCCATTATTTAAGAAAAGTAAGTATTTTTTTTTTAAATAATGTCATTGTATAACAGCAATAACCCACGTCTGGGTGTGGGTAATGCTGGATTTACCCACGGTTGTCTTTTTTTGGCCACTCAGGCTTCGCCCTCATGACAAACCACACCAACCATGGGTAAATCCAGCATTACCCACACCCAGGCTTGGGTTATTGCTTAAATATCAGTCAGATGAATTCAGAACTGGGATAAAAGTTTGGGTGCACAAATTATAAAGGATCAATGAGGGATGCAGGCTTCAGAATATGCAAGTAAATGAAGACAGTTTACAATATTTGCCTGGAAATGCTTACATTGCTATCTCTGCATCTGGAGTAGATTGCAAATGATCTTCCCTCAAATTCAGAGTAAATGTTGGAGGTGTATGGGGAGTGAGAGCTGAAACTGGGAGCATGTCTTTCAGGAGTGCACAGAGTTCAGTGAGTTTAAACACTCATTACAAAATGGCCAGGGAAGATGTTAGGTGAAAGATTGGAAGTAATAAAGAGATGATGTTGTTAAGCTGAAGCAGGGAAGTTAGAATTTCAGGACCGAGTGAAGCCTTATTAACTTTAATTATATTAGTAGCAAAAAATAAATAAATAAAAATAACCAGAAAGTGGAAATCAAGTGTTAGACCAAACATGGAATATGGTTCCAAGTAAATTAGAGTAAATAGAGGGAGGGAGTTATTAGGGGAAAGAACAAGATGCATATCCTTAAATGGAATGTGGGGAACCACTATATTACAGTGGGGACCAGAGTGATGAGCAGAGTCATAGCTTGCTCATAAAGTGCCTGGTTCTGTTCGTTTGCTCTGGCATCCCTTTGAAAGCAAAAAAAAAAGTCTGTTCCCTGGTGGTCCTGCAAACCAGGTCCATTCTCCCTGATCTTTGCTCCTAAAATTAGACTTGAAGAGCAAACAAAAAAGCCCTTTTCTTTCATGTCTTTAAACAATAGCAAACCACTTGTTACAAATGTAACAAATGGCTTGCTAATATTTGCTACAGAAAATGCATTGCAGCCATTCATTCATGAATACCCATATTGCACTAGACCACACAAGGAGCTCAGAAACAGTATCAGCATTCAAAAACTAAATGCTAACTAAATTAACATTGTACATCTGGGACTGCTGCCCCCCCCCCTTGCCCCCAACTTAACTACACTTCTAGTGATGGGAAAACAATGAATCCTAAGGGGAACCTAACATAGTGTAAAAAAATCCCCAAAAAGCAGTGAATGGCATCTTAAGTTTATTGGTTGGGAAAAAAGTCAGTAATTTGAAATACTAAAAGTTAAAATGCTTTTTTTCAGTAATGTACTAAGCACTGCAATATCAATTACAGACTATCAATCCTGAATCAGTGTTGCACAGTGATGAATTTAGAAGCATTGTGATTCAAGCAGCTGTTAGCTTTAATATTTGAAATTAAATGGTTTGTTTCTCCTGCTTGTGATATGCTGTGAAGAGAAATAACTAGACAAAGTGAATGGCTTTACATGGGACTGACACTTTAATTGAATGTCAGATGTATGTCTCTCTCTCTCTCTCTTAATTAAGTGTATGATTGTAATATGATGTTAATAATGACTTTGTATACATATTGTTATATAAACTGTGAGTTCAATAAAGCTGTGTTAAAGAAAAAGTACAGAAGGAGGTGTGGTATGATTCAGTACAAGAAGATTGATATATGGCCTTAGCCAGAATAAGCATAGTAGAAGAAATACAAGAACACACAGCAGCAGGCATTAAGACAGAGAACACTGATATGGCTACATCACAGACACACAGAGGCAGATGCAAGGTAAAGGAGAAGCAGGAAGTAGCATGGGAGGGGATAAACACAGCATGGGGAGTGGGCATAAGTCAGATTGTGACTTCTAAATGTATTCTGAGATAGTAACTAGATGTTTACTGTAGTCCAAGCCATGATAGGAGAAATACAATGTGATATACAAGTGAAGGCAAGGATGTTAGTGTGTGTGTGTGTGTGTGTGTGTGTGTGTGTGTGTGTGTGTGTGTGTGTGTGTGTGTGTGTGTGTGTGTGTGTGTGAGGGGTAGGCAAATATGCAGTTAAATGGTGCCAAAGGCTTGTCATTTGAGTACAGTGCAACTCACAAACACTTTTTTTTCTTGTCCCTTACTAAAGGAGGGTGGAAAACTCTTTTGACTTATAGTAACTAATTTTACTTGTGTGGAAGTATTCTCCAGCCTAAACCAAAGACAGCTCCACCACTACGGCCACAAAAATCATAGAGCAGATAACTGGTCATATTATGGCTTGCTTTCCTAAGCCTCAAGAGAAGACATCACACCTTTGTGGGGTTTCTCTTAGCAAAAAGAGTAAGATTGCAGGACATACTTTACAGGTGAAGTAAATTAAGTACATGCAGGTTTCTAGGTTTAACACTGAAGTCTCCCATTATGTATTACCTCAGAGCTCAGAGCAGGTGGAAAAAGTGAAAACAGAGCTATCCAGAAGGGAATGAAGGGCACCGGGGGAGGGTGGGCATAGGCTATACCTGCAGTTCAAATCAGCACCTAATAATGTCACAGTTCTAAATGCAAATGAACCAATGGTAGGTAAGTCTGTGACTGCCGGCGGGGGTAATTGCTTAAGGCACAGCAGATACAGCAGTCTTCAAGGCATGTTAGACAATTCATTTTAGACTTATACACACAGTTTAAAGGCTTGAGACAGGATGATATAGAATCATAAGCAACTGCTGATCAAAGAGGAAAAACCCTTAAGATCCTAAAACTGCCCTTCCACAAATGGAGGACAAGATTATAGTTTAGGTCTTTCCCCAAAGATCTGCTCTGTACTCAAAACTGATATCCACATCTGTGTGTGTGTGAGAGAGAGAGAGAGAGAGAGGCACATTGGACAGTCAATGAAAGTGTCAGTCCCAAGTAAAGTCATTTGCTAGTTCTAGTTATTTCTCTTCACAGCTTATCACAAACAGGTGAAACAAACCATTTCATTTCAGCTATTAAAGCTAACAACTGCTTGAATCACAATTATTATTTTTTTATTATTTAACATTTGTTTACTAGGAAAGTCTGACTTGGATAGAGTCCATTTTCAGTGGAGGCTCAAGGAGAAACATTCCAGATGCATGTCTTTGGAATGTGGGAGGAAACTGGAGCAACCAGGGGAAACCCATGTGAATGCAGGGAGGACATGCAGACTCCACACAGAAGGCTCCCCAGCCGAGAACCAAAATGGAGAACCTCTTTCTGTGAGGTGACAGCACTAACTGCTGCATCACTGCATCGCATAATGCTCTGTAATTCATCACTGTCCAATATTGATTCAGGATTGATAAGTTGGGGATATGGGTAAAATATAAAAAGAAGATGCACAATCCATCCTGAGGGACGATGGTGGGATGGAAATGAAATCCTATGCAGAAAAAGTGAAAGAAGGTACAAGGGGAGTAACATAAAAGAAAAAAGCAATAGAGAATGCAAAGCAGAAGTATGTATCGAGGATTCAAAATAAGAAGAAAACGAACTGGATAGGGATGAAGCTTGGAACAACTTAATGGTTCCTTTGGGTGTAAAGGTCCAAGAGATAAGAGCTTATAACCAGAATTTTGTGACATTATATATCAGACTCCAAAGATAAAACCACAAGCCACCAAGGAATAAACTGTGCCAGCAGACAAAAGACGTTTAACAAACTAGAACTAGGCACACAAACATGGTCAGAGGCATAAAATCACAAACGCATTTTAATGAATCAGGTAAGTGCTTTCATACCGTAAACTAGTGCTTCTTCAGACCATATAAAAAAGCAATTGTCACAACAATGATTTATACCATGAGCTAAAATTCAAAACAGCCAATAGTCAGCAAAGGAGCATTTAAGATAGAAAAAAACATACATTCATACTTTTCATTTAAAGAGACCTCGTGCTTTTAAGACAGGTTTAATATAAACCCTGTCATTTAAGCCAGGAGGCTTAGCCTGCAGTAATATTATCCAATGCAGTTCATGGGTTTCTGTATAGTTCTTGATGTCACTGCCATGTATATTAACATATATTATCTCCATAACTTTAAATTTAAAAGTAAGTTCATCACCATTATGTGTTTGATGCCTTGCTAGTGCGTTACAAGTATCTCTGTTCCTTATGCAATACAAGTGTTCCCTTACATGTTCTAATAAAGACCTATTAGTTTTTCCAACATAAAAACAGCAACACCCTGTGCAAGAAGACAGATAAATCAAATTCCTAGTACGACAATTTGCCCGTACATCAAAACTGTATTCTACACCTGTAATGGGGTAAATAAAACTAGAAGAAGTGCCTATATCAGTGCAAAAATTATATGTTGAACATGGACTTGTACCTAGGGGGCTAGCATTAGTCTCCCTATCAGATCTAGCCCTATGCTTATAGCAGAGTTGCCTTTTTAATGATTTTTTATTTTTACAAACAAACTTGGGTCTGTCGCCTACTACCGCTGTAATTTGTTCATCTAAATTCAAAACAGGCCAGTTTGTTTTTATAATATTAAGGATATCTGTCATATCACTCATATAAAATAGAGATAGTGATATATGGTGTCTGTTGTTAGCACCTTGTTGAGATCTCACTTCAAGGGCTTGATCAGAAAAATATGCCTTCTCTGTTGGGAAATCAACTAGAAGACTTAAAGACCGAATTATAGAGTATAATTCAGATATTAGATGAAATGTTACATTGAATGCTTTTGCGAAACATCTAAGTGAAACGGACTCATCACATTGTCTTACTTTAGGGTCATAGACTTTATTAGTAAAGGAATTAGGAGTGGTGATATAAATAATAGATTAGAAATAGAAGAATATAACTGGATATTAATGCTCTGTGCAGATCGGTTGCCTGGTTTAAATAGTATGATCTCCATAAAGCCTATAATAAAATTCAGACAGAATTGCCTACAATGATGAAAATTTATTTTTTGTTCCTTATCTTTTTAGACTGCTTCACAAATATTTCTTATGTTTTATTTGGAGTTTTTTTAACAGACATATATTGTGATTATTTAAAATGTGCCTTTAAGATAGTTGTCTGTTGTTGTAATTGGCTGTGATATATTTGAATTCATGTAACTATTTTGTAGTAGTTTTTGATGTCAGTACTGATGAAGGGTTTTTGACCTGAAAGCTTTATCCTATTAAATCTTTTTTAAGTTGCTCGGTTTATTTGTTTTTTTTTTGTTTATATGTATGTGTAAAAAGAAATGAAACAGTGTAAGAAAATGTTAGAATTTATGAGTTGTGGTAAATTAATACTTTTGGATAAAAAATCATAGACTTATAGAAGGGGTATTTACAGAACTGAAATAGATTATTTTACAGTATCAGAAGGATTAACTGTAGGAGAAGGAAAGATAATTGAAATGGACTTTTTTTTTCAATCATCTAGCAATATGGCTAGATATAAAAAAAACAACAAATATATATAAAAAAATAAGCAAAGGGATAAAAAGGTTAAATAAGAAAACATGGGATGAAGAAGGAAATAGGTTAATAATACTGTGACGCCTGTGCACTGACCCAGCAATCAAGGAGCCTCAGTCCTCACCACTAACACCAGTGAGGGGCATCCATATAGAGAAAGGATAATAAATACACACACACAGTAAAGTACAATTTCCCTTAAGAGGACACAGAGATCATAGTCAGTCTGGGGCTGGTTTCTCCCTTTCTCTCCAGGTCCCCAATAAGACTCCCCACTGGAACAGCTATAGGGTCCAGATATTAGCCTAGTGGGCAAGCTAAAACCTCCAGCACCCCCTCTGTCCAACCAGTGCTTTGTGTTCCTGCCCAAGTACCTGACACACACACACACACACACTTTGAGATAAGAGTTATATACAACCACACAGACACTCCTTGAGAAGGCTGGCACAGGTTCTCCAGCTGTGCCCCCTTTACCCAGACTATACTGTAGTACCACTTGCCACCACCCACTAATATTTCTCAGCTACTAACAAGGCCCTTAACAAAGGGTGTCCAATTATTACTGTGCAATATTATTATCCAAATGGTAAGTGCAGCTGAACAGTCAAGGCTTATTTGGAGTGACTTGGCCAGTATCACTATATACATGCAATGTACTGTAGAGCTTAATTTATGTTGCAGTGCTGGTGCTTTGGTAGCGTTGTCACCTCACAGTAAGACGCTGTCCTGTTCGATTATCAGCTAGAGCGTCTTCTGTGTGGAGACATGCGTGAATGGGTGTACCTTCATTGAAGGTTGCGCGTCAGAGCTGGCAACTCGGCACGTAAAAATCTACTGCCAATTATTAGTGGACCGGAGTTCCACTGTGGCGACCCCTAACCGGGAAAAGCCGAAAGACACAACAACAACACAAAACAGCCACAGTTGAAAGGTTTAAAAATATTTTATAATAAATAATAAAAACATAAGACAATACTTCTTACTACACAGTGCTAGTCAAGAGTTCAGAGATCACAGAGAAATACTTAAAATAATACAGTAGAAAAGTTCTGATATCAATACAGAAAAAAACTCATCTAATATTCCTAGTTCCTAGCTATATCTAAGAGAAAACACAGTTCTAAAATAAACTTACATATAGAGCAAGATGGTGCTGGTGATGTTGGATGTTCTAAAGACAAATGCTAAATGCTCTGAGTCTCTCTGTCCTTAAATTAATAACACAGTTACCACTGATTCATTTCAGATTACATAATTTCTTTCTGATTCCCAGGCTAACAGAAACTCAGAGGTTAATAGTCCTTTTGATCTTGTAGCTGGTCATGAAGCCAGAGCAAGAAAATAAATTATACATGTAAATTCTAGCCATTAACTCTGGCCTCAAAACAATAGGCAGAATGCCTCCCTCTAAACATCTCGGCTCCAAGTTTTAGATCAAAGAATTTCACAATGCTTGACTTATAAGCTTTCTTACAGCAGAGTGCACTGTTGTTACTTTTTTTTCAGTTCAACATCCAATACAGTCTTTTCACATTTAAGAGAACAAGCCTGTGGCTTATATTAATATTTACAAATGACAGAATTATCTACAAAATTCTATCTAGCTAGGCTGGGCGCCTTTACCTATCTTCACAAATACAGTTATGGAAAGATCATATTAGTATGAGAGCATTTTATAAAAATTGGGCTGAATGGTAGATGACTTTAAGATAAAATATAAAAATGTTTCTTACAGTGGCAGTATGATGTGAGACAAGTAAACAAAGAAAGGTATAGGAGAGTATATAAAGATGCGTTGAAAGATTTAGAAAATAATGATAGAGGTATTTTGATAAAAAAAATAATTACATAGAATAAATCATGAGAAAATTAAGGAGCTATTATTCAAGCAAAGGTACTTCTTGCAAGGAATAAATAAGAAGTATCAGCATATTTAAGTAGCTTAGTAAAGGATGACAGTGTAAAGAGAGAAATGAGAAATGTAAAAAGAGAAATTGACAGAACCCAGGACCGAATTATGAAAATTGTAGCAGAGTATGTACATGAATTGCTTAAAGAAAAAAAAAGATAAATTGAAAATAATATGGGAAGCTGAAAAGTTTTCAGAGCAAGAAATTAAAGAATCTGAAAAGGAGTTTTTTTTTATATGAGCTATATAAAGTATTAGGACAAGTAAATATAGATTTGGCTGCGGATGAAATAGGTTATGAAATGTATAAAAAATAACTGGGATGGCAAAAAAGAATATTTTTAAAGATTTTTGCCTTAATGGCTAAATTAAGTTTTTTTTTATATAAAGAATTATTTAGCAGAATGCTTAAATTTATTTGGAAGAAAGAAGACAAAAGCCAATTAAAATGGAAACTGTTACTGAATAATAATAACTATAAGATTTTTTATGAAAATAATACAGAAGAGATTTGAAACTAAGATGAAAAATGTTATGGAGGCAGTATGTGTAGCATAAAGAGGAAGGAATGTCAAAAATTATTAATGATAGTGAAAGAGAGAGAGAGATTTTGGATGATATTATAAAGAGAAGAGAAGAAGCTAACCTTACCAAAGGTAATATTAATAAGGCAGTTGATACAATAGGACATCGATTTTATTGGTGATAATGAAAGAATACAATTTAAGTCTGAAAATTAGTAAATTGTGTATGTCTGCCTATAGCAATAATAAAGCAAAAATTCTAGTAAATGGTTTAAGTAAAGCGTTACATATGATGAAGGGTGTAAGGCAGGGATGTCTAATGGAGTGTAGACTTTTTGCTTAAGTTATGAATATGATTGTATGTGAAATAAACTGTAACATGAAGGAGGCTGGGTACAAAAAAACTGAAGATTAAGAATTCCAGTTTTGTTAACTTACGCAGATGATATTATAGTAATTGCCAAAAACAAGACTTGGATAAAAGAGGTAATATTTTGTCTAAATGAGTGTTTAGAAACACTACAGATAATTTTAAGCAAATAGGAAAGTAAAGGATTAGGCAATGTGGTTAAGATGGTGAATACATTTTACAAAGACTGGCATCTCTGTGTTAGGTATAAGATTTGGGACTAAAAATGTAAGTAGATATCAGTGGGAATAAGTAATAGAAGTGTTAAAAGAAATTTGTGGGGTTTTTTCCCTGGGAAACACACATCGTGATTTAGGAAAATTGTCTATTTGATAAATTCAGTATTAGTGCTAGAATAACATATGTAGCAAGTGTATTTATGTTGCAAACAGTTGAAAAAGAAAAGAGGAAGGAGATTTAGTGTTAATTAGCCCGTTGGTATATGCTGCATCACTAAATTTGTATAAAGTGTTAAAGTGAATAAATTAAAAATATGAAAGATTAGTTGTAAAAATGTTTAAATGTAAGCATGATAAATCTGGAGGTATGTTAAAAGGAGCAAAAGAGAAAAATCAAGAAAAATAGAAAAGGAAAGAAAAGTCTTCTTTTGGCTTTTCCCGGTTAGGGGTCACCACAGCGGAACTCTGGTCCGCTCATGATTGGCAGTGGATTTTTACAGTGCCAAGTTGCCAGCCCGATGCCCAACCTTCAAAGAAGGCACACCATTCATGCATGCTCCTACCTGCGTGTCTTTAAACGTCACTCAACCATGGGGAGGACATGCAGACTCCACACAGAAGGCGCTCCAGCCGAGAATCGAACAGGAGAACCTCTTGCTGTGAGATGACAACGCTAACTGCTGCACCACCACTGCCAGAAAAGGAGAGAAAAGTGTGGTATAAGATTATAACAATATAATATTATGTTAAACCATAGGAAAATCTAGCAGAAGGAAGAATTAAAGCTATAAAATAAGAATTAAATGGTGTAATAAGAAAGTAGAATGTCAAGATTTTTGTGGAGACTGGTAATAGATAACTTACCAGAGAAAGGAAATATGCTATATAAAAAGAAAATTAAATATATATATATGTTTAAATTGCAGAGAAGAAGAAACTTCTGAACACATTTTTGAAATGTAAAACGTAGTGAAATTATGGCAAAAGTTATATAAAGAAAACTTATTTGACTAGATAAAAGAAGTGGCTAAGATAAATGTGGCTATGATTAAATATGGGGATTAGAAGTAAAAAATATATTAAAAGGATACACAAAAATGCTTTATGTTATATGGGCTATATGGAATGAAAGGATAAATGAAATTATGTTTAATGGAAAATGGATTTTTGGCAGCACTTTTAAGTAGAATCATTTGGTTGTTATGGAAAAAGAAGTGGGGGGGGTCTAATAAGGATAAAAAAAACTTGATATAATAAAGGAAAATATATATGTATAAAAAAGTGTGGACAACACAGACGGCACCTATATATAGGTGTGGTTCTCTAGAAGTTTGTATGGTCTAATGAAGCATGGTAGGTCCATGCGAAAGCGCTTACTACCTGTATTAAAATAAACATCCTTTATTTTATAAGTGCCGTGTGTGTTGTCCACACTTTTTTATACATATATATTTTCCTTGATTTTGGGCAAGTGTGGCAACTTTATTCTCTGCAGTTGAATTTTTATTGTTTTGTATTTTGATATAATAAAGTATAATAGTAAAAGAAGAAAATGGAAAATTGTACATTTGTAAATATGTAAATATTTTTTAAATAATGTTTTTGTATAAATAAAGGACCCCTACTCTTTGTGAGGCAATTGCTAGGTGGTGCCAGTGGTCTGATATTGGTGATCTTTGAATTTAAGATAGAGGCTTTGAGTACAGATAAGCTGAACAAGCAGAAAAAGGAAACTGTAATTTAGAAGGAAAACGATGTTTTAGAGAAGAATATAGTGGCACAAGGAGGTATGAATTACTCTGTTTTACAGCAAATGATGGAAGAATCAATACCAGAGGAATTGGAGGCCATGCAGTGGAGTGTGATAATGGACAAAATATTTGGCAGTGAGGAGATGACAGAAACACTGAAAGATGCTATAAATGATGATGTGGATACAGAGGTGGCATGCCTGGCCAGTGAAGTAACTTAATTTAAGGACATGCTCTGTACTGGGTTTCAGAATGATAGAACCAAGAATAGGAAACATAGAGAGGGTGATGGCAGTGTTTCCAGAGTAAAGATTCATGCAGCAGCAGTAGCACATTACAGTGAAAGACTGCAGAAAGAAAAGGATGTTTAGGTGCAGAGGAGACAGACTGGAGCTATTGAGAACTGGAGGAAAAGGCCTGTTGTGAGAAACAAAGTATGAACAGCAAATAAACAGGTACTGTGTTTTGGACAATGTTGTTATGATCTAAGGATTCAGTTTATCAGACATACAGGAACTGAACCTTATTGTGAAATAACGTTTGAGACATTTGCATTAGCAGAAAAAAATGTTAATGAATGTGAAAGGAAAGGTCACATATCTCATTGGAAGCACTATATTTATCAAAAATTTTAAAGTATAGTTATAAAGAAAACTGTTGGTGTACGTTAGAGCAACTGAGATAAAAGAGAATGAATAAGATGTTTTTATAAGCTTATTTCATTATGTAAATGAGCTAGGGGTAGAAAATTTATGTAACTTTAAAAACAAAAAATAAGTTACAGTATGTGCCAAATGTGATAGTAATAAATGGGAAACTACAGTGTTAAGCACTGGGGCCAACCAAAAACATGTTTTTTTTTGTTTTGTTTTTTTTTTTTTTCTGCCGGAATGAATCACATTTAATCCAGGACTGTACAAAAAGAAGGTGTGGGTCATGTGGGGAGTGTAGATATTCCATACTGTATGAAATGTGGAAGTGAGAAGCATTTTGGTTTCATTGTACACAAATTGATGAAGACATACAAAGTGAGGAAAATGAGGGGGAAGAAGACATTTTCAACACAAAAAGGGTGGAAGTGAATGATGAAAGGATGGGGTGGGGTGGGGGTGGCGGAGTGGGCAAGGAAGTACAGGATTAAAAATATACAAAAATATGCACTAGATGAAGTCCACAAACTAATATATGAAAAAGAAAAAACATAAATAGATGGAAAACAGATTTGGGATATTAGAAACAGAGAAGAGGGGGAGATATGTGCTGCCAATTAGAGAAAAGTCAGAAAGTTCTGTTGAGGAAGCATGAGAAGGAGAAAAAGAAGGTCAAAAGAAATGAAAAAATGCAAAAAAAAAGGAAAAATGTTTATACAAGAGTATGTATCACTGAATGTAAATAGCATGAAAAGGAATGTTAGTAGAATAACCACAATGTGGTAAATGCTGCAACTGAAACCAATAAAAATAAAATACAGCTTCTGAGTAAAAACAAAGGGCACTTTATTTCATGATGCTATATTCAGTAAGCACTTTTGTCTTGTTCCACAAGACTTCTTCAAACTGAATAAACTGATAATTCAACCACATTAAATACTTACATAACCACATAAATAAATTAAACAATTGATCAATTAATGTGTTAACCCTTTCCTCCTTAGGTATGCTGTAAACTCTTCTCTGTTTTTCAGGCCAGGTTGATAGCAAGCACAAATATTCTCTCCAACTTAACTCATCCTCAGCATCAAATATCCTTTCATTGTTTTCTATTTGCACTAAGATTTCTTCTTTCGGCTTTTCCCGGTTAGGGGTCGCCACAGCAGATCACCTGTCCGCTCATGATTGGCAGTGGAGTTTTACAGTGTCAAGTTGCCAGCCCAGCACCCAGCCTTCCACAGGAGGCACACACACATGCACGCACTCACACCTAGGGCCAATTTAGAGTGTCCAATCCACCTACAGCATATCTTTGGGATGTGGGAGGAAACCGGAGCACCTGGAGGAAACCCATGCGACCACAGGGAGGACATGCAGACTCTACACAGAAGGCACCCCAGCCGAGGATCGAACCGGAGAACCTCTTGTTGTGAGGTGACAATGCTAACCGCTGCTATTTGTGCTAAGACTATGAATTTAACATCAGTCTTACACTTAGTCTTATAATGCTTACCAAGCATGGTCCTTTCCTCACATTTTAATATTGCATATGTATGCTCATACATTCTTCTATACAGGTCTCTAGTGGTGCGGCCAACATAAAAAGAAGTGCAAAAGTTACACGTTACTAAATAAACCACAAATTTCGATTTACATGTATATCTACCTTTAATCTTAATGTTGATGTTATTCACAATTATTTCATTAACCTCCATATATAAATACTGGCAATAATTACTGTTGTAACATTTATACATACCAGGCTTCTTACATTCCATTTTAGATAAGCTTAGCTTGGACTGAAAATCATTTTTGAAACTCGTACCTCTTTTTTGAACAAATACTGGATGATCTCCTACTACTTTCCAATTGTTGCTTATTAAATTTTTGATAGCTTTTTCATCCACACTATTGCTAATTTGCATTTATGTATTATTATACTCTACATTTTTCTGTGTTTTGGGGATTGTCTTTCCAGATTTTCTAATGTCACAATCTTCTGAGAACTTCTCTTTGACCAATCTTACTGGATAGCTCTTATTAGCAAATTTATTTCACAAAGCGGTCCCTTCTTCCATAAAATCTTGATCTGTTCCACCACATTTGCTTTGGTTCTTTTAGAATGCATACTATTATAATCCAAATATGAATTATTTTGGACTTCTTTTTTGATATCCTGGTCAACAAATTCCCATTGTCTTTAAACAGAGCTACATCTAGGAAATTGATTTTTTGATCGCTTACTTCTAATGCAAATTTAAGAAAAATGTTTATATAATAAAGCAACCCCTATTTTATTCAGTAGGTGCTGTGTGATCTTTTACATCCACCTGAGCTACCACCAACTGAAGTAGATGGGGTCTCAATTTAATTTCTCATCCAAAGCACATCATACTCAAAGTGCAGCACTCCTTTATGCTGCACTGCAGTGTCAGTAATCTACGTACTTGGTGCAGGAATAGAACCCACAACCTTCTGCACTAAAGAAAGTGTGTTAACTGTCGTGCCACTGACATAACCTGTTAGCAGTGCATGGTCTTAATCCTCTGGGCTAACTGCCAGAATTAGTACATATTCCTCAACATTCATGCTTACAGTGCTGCTAACCCTTGAACTGGAATAACTAGACCTGGAATTTCAACAGTCACCCTTGCATGGGGTGTAGCTACTGCTGCATCCCTGGCAGAGCAACATAAGTATATTTTTCTAGTTTCCAGCAAATGAACATTGCTACTAGGCATTTGCTCAGAGCACAGACAAGGACTCTGAAAGTATGATGTGAGTAGCCTGATAGCACATGCTTTTTTCTCTAACTTAACATGTAGCATGGAAACACCTATGCACATGTAATCCCAAACCATGATGCTGAGCTCATACCTAACTTGCAAGGAGTATAGATTATATAAAATGAAACGTCGCCCCATTTCCTATACTAATAATAAGGACTGCTATTGTGCAGCAAGCCCCTATAAGCCATTTTATATTTTAGTTCAAATGTATACTCAGCTATATTGTTCTTTGTTTTTTTAATTTATAAATATAAAACTAATTGCTAAATTGAAACTAAATAGTATGCAACTATTAGATACTGAAGCTATATATAGATTATGGGCTTGCTCAAAACTGTGTGTAAAACATTTTATTTGTGTTTGTTCCAACAAGGAAAAGTTAAGACCATTTGCTCTGTAAATCCAGCTATGGCCTCTACTCCATCTTTTTCTTGTGTAGACATTTTTTTTTTGGTTTATGCAGAGCTATGTAAATAAAATGTGTTTATAAAAATGTTTCCTGTGTGCAGGCAAGTATGCCTTATATCATGCCTCTATATATGTCCGTGAAATGTTAAATGCAGCTGTGTGTGAAGGCAAAACAGAGATGCAGGCCTAAAGTCTGGCAAGTAAATAAAAGGAGTTAACTCTGGATGACATTTCAGAGAAATTGTTAACATGTAGGACACAGCTTCCTTCTACATACTGGCCTATCAGTATAGGTTTAGCTACGTTCTTTTGTGAGCAGCAGAATTTTTACCAAGATGTACAGTCACTGAGGTAACATAAGGTGAGGCCCTATTTTCAGTTTTCAGGGCATTTAACTAAGAGAAGTCTAAATGTATGTTGAATGGAGAAAAGAAGTACAAAGGATTTCTCAGCAAAACTGCAAAGTCTCAAATATATTTTAAGTATGAAGATCTGGCATCATTCAGTGAAGACATTTTAGAGCAATGAACTCACCATTAGTTTGAAAAGTATTAGAATGCTGCGAGTAGCACAAAATTATTACTTCATCAAAAATAGTAGCAGTTCCACCAGTGGGACTTGCAGATGCATTTGATCAGAATTGAAACTCTATTAATAGAAAAGAAAAAGTGAAGTCAGAGGCTGGGTATGATTTGCTACTTTCACAGTTAGTAGACCATCTACACTGCCAGGATAAGCCTATCATCAATTGTTTTCTGCCTCTCTTTGTGT
The DNA here is from genome assembly GCF_019279795.1 of Protopterus annectens. NCBI lineage: Eukaryota > Metazoa > Chordata > Ceratodontiformes > Protopteridae > Protopterus > Protopterus annectens. Next base: position 1,636,187,653 of record NC_056726.1, on the reverse strand, counting down.
CACCTATAAAACACACAGAGGCACAAAACTACACTTGAAAACTGCCATATAAACATCATCACATAACACATAATTAAATGTTGTCTTTGTATTTCTTAGCATGCATAAAACATCCAGAGACAGTGACACTTGAAAACTGCCATATAAAAATTTTGTAATTTTAACTTTATACTAAAACAAAATGTGAATAACAGGTCACATTTTTGTTATATAATAAAGCACTTGAAGAAGACCAGTGCAATCCCCGCAGGTAGCGTCACTACATAATTCTTACTTTTGGCTTCAGTAATATAAAGGCTCATAGTACAAGGAAACCATTTATTCTAGATCTCCAACACAAAAACTGTACCGTGGTAGCAATGTTGACAACGTCTGTTTACAGCCCATACAGGCCATTTATTCCAAAACATTAAGAACTTGCTTCTAACAGTCCATTGGATACTATTTGACTTTGTACAGGGAAATATAGACAGGCCAGTTGAAATTAATAGCTTAAAAGCTGTTAGTTTGGAGAATTTAGTATTTCACTACACTGGGCAATAATATGCTGTAATTTAGAAGTGTTTTATTTTCATTCCTGTCTCCCTCTGACTATAAACTTGTCTTCCTATCCAATAGGTTTATATAAGTTAATGTCAAAATAAATGCTTGGTTCATGCAACCCAAAACACTGCAAAAGTTGCTCTCATGCAAACATTTATCAGGATATTTCCATGTAAAGATTAGGGTTTAAGCTGTCTTGAGTTGTTTATGACAAAAGGCCTCTGAGTACCAGCCTTTGTTTATTTAAAAGGAGCTAGAAGAGAGACCCAGCAGCTGTTATCTGCTTTAAATAAGCCAGCACACTTATCTTGAAAGAGGAGTAGGCTTTGGAGGATTTGGTGGGATACTAGTACATTAGGTCATTGAATGATCTTTAAGTTTAACGTCTTTGAATTTTTTGCTCATTTAAAAATGCCTTTCCTCCAGAGATAATCTGAGTGCTAATACGGCAGTTTTTAGAGTGAGAAAAATTACTAGTGTTAAGATTGAACTGCAGTGTGATACACTGCTGTTTTTTAAATATACTTCTATGAAATGCTTAATACATAAAATAATGAGTGCAATGTGTATGAGTGTGTGTGTGTGTGTGTGTGTGTGTGTGTGTGTGTGTGTGTGTGTGTACATATATTAATATATGTAGAACTAAGAGGATTTAAGATGTCTCTTACAACGGCTTTGAGCTCACTTTTAACAGATTTTTACACACGCACACACATGCACACACATGCACGCACACACACACACACACACACACATATATATATATATATATATATATATATATATATATATATATACATACTTTTTTTTTTGCATCTCCCCCCCACACTGTTTGCTAATCATAAGCTCCTCTTGACACCAGCTGTTCCATTTGTTCCTCCATTACCATGAGTGAAGGTTGGCACAGAGCAATCATTGTGTAGGCAGCCAATATGACTAGTTACAGAAGTTTTTATTTTTTCCTTGCTCCCCCTACACCCTTCCAATGACATCCCATTGGTGAAAAGTACAATGGGTATCACCATTGCTCCATTCCTGATTTCCAGAGGGCTGATATCAGTAGGCCTCCTCCACCCACCCACAGGAGGAGAAGTGAGCACAGTGAGGTTTTCCCCCAGTTTCCACTAGGAAATAAACTCACTCACCTGTCCCTGAGTATATGACCCTTCCACCCCCTAGGATGAGCACAATTATCATCTCTGCTTGTTCCATCAAGTATGCAAGTTGCTACTCGGGTAGCCTCAGTCATAGCCATGGCTTTTTCTTTCTACATTATAAACACAGGCATTTAAACAACTGAATTACGGTGAATTTGTCTCTTTCACTTATTATTATTTTTTAAATCTTGTTTTAATATTTTATCACTCTGATATCCCACTTAGAGTTCTTATATATACATTTAAAATGTAGTATTGCAAATTGACTGGTGTAAGCACTGAAATAATATGATACTATTGCAAAGTAACTGGTGTAAGAACTGAAATATATCTTACAGACACACACACACACACACACACACACACACACACACACACACACACACACACACACACAGAGTTTATTTTTTATGTTATATTTTTATTTGTTAAGTAGGCAAGTGAAATAATCTCTGAGACTTTTCAGCCCTGACTCAGGCCACATTATCTGCTTCTCTTATCACAGTGCATGCTTATCCACTTCAACAGGAATATTTTTTTTGTTTTTTTGTTTTCTTTTTATCAGGTGTTCAGGTTTCTTCCCACACCGCTAACATATGCCATAGGTGAACAGGTGTTCCTCTAAATTGCTCATTAAAATGTGTGTGTCTTTTAGAAAGGTTGTGTGTCCTGCAATGGGTTAGTTTCTCTCCCTTACACCTAGTGAGTGCCAGGATATTATCCAGTTCCACTCAACCTTAAACCAAATTAAGCAGATATTCACAGAATGAATGAATCAGCCAACATATTTTTTTGAGGTAAGAGGAAAAACGAATTTCCGTGGAAAAGTTCATCATCCTTAAGACATACATAAGTGAACTGGTGGGCCTCTAAATTGCTCATGACATATGTGTGCTGTGAGAGAGTATGTCTCACCATGGGTTACATCCTTTTCACACTTAATTTCTCTGCCTTATGTCCAATGAGTGACAGGCTCCAGTTCCATGAAACATTGAACTGAATTAAATAGTTAATCAGGGAATCAGTGAATGAATCAATCATGGGTTCATAGGTGATTACTAGGCTAATGGTACAAGAGCCTTTACTAGCCTAGCCAATAATTCACAGGATATGACGATATTGAGAAGAGGGCGTCCCCAAAGCTGTTGTTAGATTTTGTGACTTTTAGTAGATACTTGTCAGAGGACCTCAGAGTTCTGGTGTTAGAGTATGGTAGAATTACGTTTTTTAGAGCAGGGCAGTTGTCGAGTTGGTAGAGTAGGGAGTGGGCAATGGTTAATTGGCTCATGGAAAGTAGATTTGGCAACTCAAGCCACTTTAGTATGTGTAGGGAAGAGCAGTGATGATTCTGAAGGGAAGGTGTGCAGCAAATTTTGCTGTTTTATTATAGCATGCCTCTAATTTGTTTATATCAGTTTTTCTTAGGTTTGTGAAAATGGGAGAGGCATAAAGGAGAGTAGAGAGTAGATGTGTTCTTGCTCACTCCCACTCCACGTTTGCTCCATTATCCTACTTTCTGTTATTGCCTCACCTGGAATAGCATAGTTACTTCTGTAGCAGATCCTTGCCTGTACAAGACTTATATTTTCTCTCTGCTGCTGTTGTATTCATAGTACCATCCTGCAGCTCATTCCTGGTTCTTATAGGAATTCTCATTACTGTCTACTATCTGGTATCATCAATGTCTAACTAGTGTATAGCATTATGTGTAATTGTACTCATATTCTGTATATAGTTTAATTGTTTAATATGATTTGGATTGTATACTTACTGTATAGTATTCATTAACTAAATAAAATAAAATAAATAAACGTGTTAACTCTGTTGTTCTGTTGCACTACATATCTGTTTAGTATTACTCATATTAGTCAACTTTCATCTCTGTTACATTTTGGAACTACACTGGAGCGTTTCTCCCCAGGCCTCCTGTGAAAATGGGCATCAGCCCAGTCGGACACTCCCAGTAAACAAATGCAAAATAAATAAAATAAATAATTCCCCAGATATGGCTCAGGGTAGTGGGCCTTTAGATGTTAGAACCTTGATTCATTTTACAGACTGCCTCTGTCCATAAGGGAAATGGGCAGTACCCCGGGAGTGAATTTATGATTCCCTATCCACTTATTCAAATTATTTTTGAAGAGAGTGAGTGATGGGCTTTGTTTTACAAAGATAGGAAGTTTATTCCACAGATGAGGTAGCCTTTGGGATAAGAATCTGTCTCTAGAGCAAGTTCTGTTAGAGTCACAAATAAGGTTCAGGTCCATGGAATGAATAACCCTTGTATAATTTTTCTTGTGAATACGTAATATTTTCATCAGGGTTGGATCAGAGAATGCCTTGTAGGTCAGCCATAAGTCACCTCTCAATAAAAGATATGCAACAGAGTAATCAAGGAACCTCAATCCTCACCACTGCCAACTGTGGGGGAACATACAGTTGGAGGATGACAATTACACACACAGTATTTCCAGATGCAGCTCTCTGCATCGTGCAATTTCACTTAAGAGCACACAGAGACCACAGTCAGTCTGGGGCTGGTTTCTCCCTCTTTCTCCAGATTGCCATTAAGACTCCCCACTGGCACAGCTATAGAGTTGAGATCTCAGCTGAGTGGTCAAGACCTCCAGCACCCTCTCTGTCCAACCAGTGCTTTATGTCCCTGCCCAGGTAGCTGACACACTCAATCATACACACATACACCTGGTAAAGGCTGGCACAGGTTTATTAGTTATGCCCCCTTTTGCCCAGACTATAAGGTAGTTATCACTGCCACCAACTAACTCCTTATCAGCTACTTTAAGGCCCTTAACAAAGAGTGTCCAGTCTTACTGAGTAATATTAATATTAATAGAAAAGGTAGTTTGACCAAGAGCAAGGCTATTAGGAGGGGCCCACACAGTCTCACTAAATAAATATGCAAATGCTCTTAAAACGTATATATCTCTAGACAGATCAGCCACAATGAAAGGTTTAAATATATTTAATAATAACTAATAAAATAATAAGAACATACTCATTATATATTCACAGTGACATCAGAGTTCAAAATCACAGGAAATATTTAAACAACATTGCAGGACAGTCTCAAATAAATAAAGAAAAATATCTAAACTAAGCTTTGCTGTATTCCTAACTATATCCAAGAGAATTGTACTGTTCCCTAGAAACTTACTTGGACAAGGCAGATGTTGTGGTGAATGGTTCTTATCAGGTCCAAGACAGAATACAGAATGCTCTGTCTCTCTAAGAGACTCCTCAAATTAATATCTCAAATATTACTGCTGGGATACCTTGCAGAATGACATAATTTCTTGTCATCTGACTCTATCCTAGATGAAACCCCCACTGCTGGAATCTGGCAGTATTTAGCATCTACCTGTGAAAATACATAGACCTCAGATCTTTGGCAGATGCTGGAAGTCATAAACAACTACATTCTTCCAGATTAAAGGACTAGTAATTATTTCACCCTAAGGACAATACAGAAAGTTCCCTAGTACAGACATTATGCCTCCAGGCTAGCCCATAAAGTAATTTAATTTCAGCTATTTTTCTGAAGTTAACCTCCTGTATTCCAGTTTCCACAGTTAAAAATATATATATATATTTAAACAGTTACAATGGTGCGTGTACATCTCTGTTCTCTTCCAGCAGGGCACACTGTGGTTACATTTTAAGCACAATCACTTTATAAAATAACTTTTTAACACACGTCTGTACAGACCAGTTTGATATACACATGACATACAGTTCTAATACAGTTGTAACACAAGCACCTTATATAGATCATGCTGATATTCACAAATGACATATAATTATTTACAAAATTCCAAATAGCTGTGCTGGCAGTATCCCCCCTTAGTCACAAAGGGATACGGCCTTTAATCAGTTGGTATAAGATATGTGTCTTACACTTTGTATTTTTTAGTGAGGAGGCTCTGGGGCCACTCTAAATGGTGTAACTGCCTGGTTAAGTACTTGCAGAAGGGAGTACTGTACTCGATTATGGGTCTGACGAGGGCCAAGTACAATAGCACTATGATTTCCTTTTAGCTTGATGCAATGCCTGTATTTAAAATTTGAGCCACACAGCAGGATTTCCTCACTACCATCGCTACCTGATGGCCAAAGCTTAGGTTACTGTCTATCTGTGTTCCTAGGCCCCTCACCATTGGGTCTACATTTAGGTGTCTACTATCAATATTAGAATTTGCAGGGATACCTGATTTACTGAAGGATATGATTACACATTTTTTAGCATTTAGTCCCAGACCATGGTTTTAGCACCAGTTGTTTGTCATTTTCAGGCCTCTTGTAGTATGTCAACATCATTTGGGGATTCAATGATTGGCCCCAGCCTATGGTTGTCAACAGATCTGGTGAGCCAGAGGCCCCCAACATTGGCCTTCACTTCAGAGAAGCATACACCAAACAGAAGGGATCCCAGCACTGAGGCCTGTGGGATATCATTGGCAACAAGTTTCTTATCGAAAGTTGATTCACCTATCCAGACAACATGGCTGCCAGTAAGCCAGTTTGCTATCCATCTGAAGATATAGAGGTTTATTATGCCTAACTCTGTAAGTTTATCTATGACCCAGAGTGGGGGAATTTGTCAAAATCTTTGTCCAGGTCTAGATAAGCAGTGTGTACCATTTTTATCCTCATCCATGGCCCTGGTGACTTTCTCGAAGAAGTCTACCAGATTGACCAGGCAAGATCTCCTCCCTTTGACAAACCCAAATTTGGTATGGTCCAGTGCTGGAGATTTTCTATGTTGTTATTGATCAAGTCTATCATAATTCTCTCCATGGTCTTGCAGATAAGACTGGTCAAGGTTATGGGTCTGTAGTTCCCTGGGCTCATTGATAGGCCCCCCTTGTGCAAAGGGATGACTGCTGCAGTCCTCTGTTCCTCTGAAACAAAGCCTGTTTAGAGGCTGTGGTTAATGAGGGTGTCTAGTGGCCTTGATATATTCTCTTTTAAGCTATTTAAGAGGCATCATGGAATGTTGCTGGGACCCATGGAGGCTATGTGTTTGGCTTTAGTAAGCACAGTAAGGACCTGTTTACTCGTAATGACCGGTAGGGGGATGGTTACATGCATTTTTTTAGATGTGGTGGGGGGCTACTATGATTTTCAGAGTTACGTTTTGTGTGAGGTGCAATCTTTTTTAGTGTAGGGGTTACTGACAGATGCTTTTAGGAGGTCTTGGAGATTTGGATAGATTACATGTGACTACCTCCACATATATGGGTCTATGTGTTTGTTCCTTAGTGGTGGTAGTGAGTGTTTCATGTGTAATGGTGGCAACCTGGTTTGCATTTTTCTTGTGTGTTTTTGAGAGCTTTCCCTCCAATGACATTATGTATCAACATCTCTCACACACTGTGTTTGTCTGTTGTAAAATTAAATTGTTGTCAGCGAACATGAGGCAGTTACTACACTGCCTCAGGATGCCCATATTCACCAGGCCAGAAACAGAGATAACAGGGAAGCACCTATCCATTATACTAGATCCTTAGTAGACGGGAAGGAGTAGAGGAGAGTCCCTTAAAGTTCTGAGTGAGACTGTTTAGTAGTATACTATAAAATGACCAGAAGTGCTGCTGCTCTCTGCACAAACTGGCAGCTCTTATGGCAGTTATGAACAATAGGAGACTATGGTGAGAAAATATCCATTACAGAATTTTAAACTGGAGAGGTTTGCTTATGTACAAGGCATTGATAATTATGACTGCACAATGTGTTCCCAACTTGGATGGGTTGAATCATCCCTCTACTCTCACCAGAGGGCAGACTAAAAAAATGAATTGGTTTTGAGCTCAGGTGCAGTAATAAATACTTTACAACAAAAGGTAAACCTCCTGCAGTATCAGGAATCCTTAGAAATAAGTTCAGAAACTTTTACAAACACAGAAAAACTTTGCAAAAAAACTTAGAAATGTTTTGGAAAACTCAGGATAACTTTGGCAAACTCAAAACAGCTTTGTAGTATCAAAGGAGGTTAGAAATATTGGAATACTGTTAAACAAAACAACCTAAGAGCAGTACAGCTATAAACAGATGTCAATTCTTTAACAGGTGCAAGCTGCAAAACAGGGATAAATTCAACAAAATCAATAAATGCAACGCAAAATTGTTAAATAGCACCAAGATAGTTGGAGCAAGTACAAAAAAAAAAAAAAACTTGTATCATCTTTGTAGGTCCATAGATGGTTTTAGATGCAGAACAAAGTTCTTTAGTCACAGTTGTCCAAGCTAAGCACAGGGAAGCTCTGAATAATTGAGCACAATCTCAGCCAGCATGTGTTTTAGAAGATGAGAGGAAACCGCAGTGTCCTGGGAAAACTCATGAAGACATGGGGTGTAAATGCAAAACTTTCCCCAGTCAGTGATTACAGATCAGGACTGAGCCCCAGACACCCAGGTTGTGAGGGGGAGACCTTACCCATAAGCCCCTCTATTTGTAAGTATAACATACAATTAAATACTGTTTTGAAGGCATTTAAAGTTTTCTTGATTACCTTCTGAATTACAAAAATGTTTAATGCTTAAAATTAGAAGATGTGCTGTTGGAAGAAACATCTCTTCAGTGCTACTATCCTCAGTGCTCATTTACCAATGAAAAGCTCATTTAGGTCAGTCCAAAAAGTACAGGTGATGAAATGCTATCGAGGACTCATCCCTCTCAACTGCTCAGATTTTTGCAGAATATCCAGATTTTTGTCTCATACCTTTGGACTATTCCTCATTAAATTTGTCATTTTCTTGCAAATCATGAAGATTGAAGTTATTAAATAATGACAGACATTTGAGTTTCAGACTTTGTGTCCTTTGAAAATGCATCAAATCAAGTTATTCTAGAAATTTCCTAAGCTTTAAAGAGCAACAGAGCAACATTTAAAATCCAAACCTATTTTTTAGCCTTTGTTCCCTTATTATTTAGGCTTTGTCCAGATTTCTTCTGTTAAGAGGCTGAAAGGTATGATCAAGGTTCGCCACGTAGTCCTGAGACTGATTCCCTCAATTTCCTTTTACCTGCTCTGTAACTCTGAAGATGTTACTTAACTATGCAGTGTACCTGAAAATAGGGCCTTGTGCCTACTGCTTTTACTGTACTAACAAATGGAAAAATAATAAAACTCCTTCCATTTATAGACCCAAGAAGACAGTACTACGTGATTGCATTGCTACTGTGACACCATATTCATTGTGTTCACACTGAATTCAGAGCTCAGTGGAGAACGAATGGCATGGAATTCAGAGTGACTGTGGCATTTGAGTTACAGTCAAATGCATTATCCATTGCACCGGTGCCCTCTTAGCAGTGCCTACACTGTAGTCCATAACTGTCAAAATAATTCAGGAACATGTTCGTTTATAACAAGGAATGTATTTCTGTGTAAATTTAGTGAATCATCTAGAACAGTCCTCATTTCTTATACAATACATTCCTATAATTTAGAATTCCAGTCACAGTAAACATATAGTTATTTATGGCTGTTTTGCCCTGACATCTTATTATTTAGTAGGACCAACATTATTTCCTTTTGAAAAAAACTGTTACTGTACCATGTGATGGTCACCATCTAAAATGGGCTATGTCAGTCATTTCCAATCTGGTACATTTCCTTCCCCATCATGAATGTGACTGACTAAGCCAGATTTGTTTGCCTAAAAATAAAAAAGCAACCTGTGTTCCAAATTATATACTGCATCTCTGTGTGTGTGCCCATGTACTATAAGGGTGGATTACTGCTCCAGCTTTATAGACAACTGGTACCATTTCAAAGACAGAAGTGTAAACTGTTACAGTTCCTACATTACTAAGAAACAATGATCACATTTCTATGCTCTGTACTCATATTGTACAGTAATATATCCTTTATCCAGTCTTTGAAGTCATATTATAATACTGCTTATGTCAAGCACGTGCAAAGAATGAGTAATAAGGCTTGTGACTGATTTTCTTTGATCATATTATATTAAATGTGTATTTACCTGCCTGTTTTCTTGGATGGCATCACATTACATAAAACAGAAACTCAGTATGAAACCTGTAATCATACCACAAACATTAAAAGATGAAGCAACTCCAGAGGTATAGAGGAATAAAGTCCTGATTAAGGCCAGCCAAGCTTGGTTTGATTAGTGGCTCTGGTAACTGTCTGTCCTGTGGGGGAGGAGTTTTGTTGGGTGATGTTCCCTAAGGGGTGGCATGGAGCAAAGTGGGGAATTCCCACAGACTTAACCAATGAGTGGTGGGACTGAGGAAAGGGAAAGTGGGTAGGCTATATAGTAAAAAAAAAAAAAAAAATCACTTGAGAGAAGTACAGTCAGACAAGCTCAGAATCTAAATTGCCTAGCTCATAGTAAGGCATTATTATGGATGACTGCTGGTTAGTGTGGGGTTGTAACCTTGTATTTTGCTATTATATGATTGACATTAATTGAAATTATGGTAAGAAACTGTTACTTTTATTTTATAAAGCAATGCTTGACTTCTTGTTCTAGCTGGCAATTCTGCGCAATTCTGATATTCGCTCCATGCTGCGCGCCGCCGCGGTATCTATCGCTGATGTTCAGCGCTACCGCAGAGAAAGCAAGATCTCCGTTGAGTTTTTGAATGTTTGCTTGAGTTTAATGTGTTAAGATAGAAAGCGGACAACAAGTTAATTAAAATACAAAACTGCTGCCGCCGTGCACTGTAATTTAAACCAACATATTAACTACATGGTTTATCAAAAGTCTTACAAGAACTACTTGATTTTTGCTTGTTTCTTGTTATGTTATTGTTTAATTGGGTTAGTTGGGTTTTAACATATAACGGAGATCTCCGTTGCTTATTGCTTAGTTGCTGTGTTATGTTAAACCCATTAACATAGCGAACAGATAGTTTTTAGCGAAGTTATTAAAATGGAAAGGGAAAAAGATCGACCTTTTCCTTTTTCCAGTAGTATATTTACTACGAACACACTGGCCAATCAAATCAGCGCACGTTTTTGGGGGTCATGGTATAATAAGTTTTATTCTATTGACTGCCAAACAACAATTACTAGGATATGCAAATCAAAATCTAAACCAACTGTACATGAAGTATTGAATATTGTAAAAGATATAAAAGAACTGGAAATGGGATATTTAGAAAAAGGGAAGAAGCAAACTACATAAAGATAAATGCAATTTGTGGAGGAATGATGTTTAAGGGAAGGCAGGAATTGGATACTTTATGTAATGCTGGACTAAGAGTTATTGTAAAGAAAGGCAACATACATGTAATGTAAAATGTATTTAAATGAAACAATGTTAATATCCTTTCTTTTGTTTTCTATTAATGTATGTGTGCCTAAGTCTTAAGTGATAATTTAATAAAGGTGTTAAAAAAATTCATTACCAGCCACAGCAAAACCAGAGTAAGTCGGGGGGGGGGGTAAGAGGATGGCTGTCAGACCCAGCATAGATGTGGGGCACTGGAGTGCTGGTAACAATGAGATACTGAAATAGGCAGGAACCAAAAAAAATATTTAAAAAAAACATTAGGAGAAGGAGGGTATTGTGGCACTGAATATCAATGATGAGATATGTAAATACTGGAACAATAATTCTGAGCAGTACAGACAGAATAGCAATGAAGAAACAAAGGTATGGTAGGAAGGAAAACAAAAGGTATAATTATTTATTACATACTACATACAAATATCAGGTATTTGCAAAGACAGAGCTTGAAGAAGGAATGCGTGAATAAGACCTGGTGCTACTAGAAAGGAAGGTTTTCTTGTTGACATAAAAATAATGCACGTCTGGAACCTGATCCTAGAGAATGAATATAAGAACCTGTTTATAATTTTTGTTCATCTGCTATTATGTTCCAAAGACTGTTGCAATTTTCTGGTTGTCTGTACCATATTAATACTAAAGAAATCCTATAAAAATTCTGTTGGATACTTTCCTAAAACCATACTAAAGAATGAATAATCCCATGCCAAATGTAAAAAAAAAAAATACAATGCAAAATGTACAATATGCCAAGTTTAAACAAAAATAGATGTAATCTTAATTATATTGCAAAAATATGTGCAAGTATTTCACTTCTGGCTTGTATAAAACATTTCAAAATGCCAAGAAGTATCTCCCTTTTCTGTCTTTTACAGCCAGTTCACTCCCCCACCATAACTACTATACATGAGCTCACACCTCCAAAATACATTACCCATGTGCTACATCATTATAACCCCCAGCTGCTGCACATCTGCCTACCTTGTAAGCCTCATGTATTTATCTAGTTAGTTAGTTAGTTACTGAGTTTGTTAACTGAAGGGCACTGATCAGTTTTGACCAATTTCAGTCTCATCCCAGGATCAGTAATATGACCATTCATACAGAGTATATAAGATAACAAAAAAGTGACAGTGAATAAAATACAAGGAATGTGCAATGCTAAGAATACAAAAGTGCATAGCCTATGATAGCTTGCTACTAGCTAAACCCATATCCACAACCATCAAATCAATCAGAATGCTGTTAGCAGACAGACTAAGTTGTAGCTCAACCATTATAACTGACACAAATATATTGAACAGAACCACCCTATAATTGAACTTTTCTGATACCCCAATTGTTAGCAGCTTTTCACTAGACAGTTCACCTCTATGTCCAACCTTCTGTTTCCTTTAGCCAAGGTCATGCACTCATCTACATTCAATCTTTCATTCAATCATATACCTTTTGGGATGCCATGTGCACTTTCTAGGTATTTCAGAGAATAATAAAACCCTCATTCCAAGGTGTGCCACAAATTATTTATTTGGATGACAGGTTAGTTGCTGGGGTCACACTAGAAGAACATTTGTAGAACTTAGACATTGTTTTAAAAAGACTGAAGGAGGCAGGTTTGGATCTTAGAAAATAAGTACAACATTTATGACACGCAGGTAAATATAGTATGACTCCATTATACTTGGGGACCTTAACTACAATATCAACGGCTCAGAAGGAACTAAGTTAAATAAATTATTATTAAAACATTGTCTAGAACAATTAGTAAGGGACCCTACCAGACACAACTTGCATACAGGAAACCATACCACATTAGCTCTTGTCATTACAAAAATGGCCATCTAAAGCACAGGTATTAATATCATACCCACTTGTCTTAATGACCATTGTATGGTAACATCTTACAGGTCTTCCATATCAATATAGCTAAACCTCCATGTAGTTACAGTTTGGTCATTCCCTGGACAAAATCTTAACACACCTGATCAGCACCTGAGTACTCTTAATAGGTCTCTTTACATCATTCAAAACTCACTAGCCACTCTATCGTTTTTCAGCAAAACCCTTATCATGATCCAAGACTTGCTTTTCCCCACTACATGTCAGAGACTAAAAGGTCAGAAATGCCCCTGGATATCAAATGATATAAGGAACCTTGTTAAACAAAGAGACAATGTCTGGATAATTCATAAACCAAACTCACCAAATAACCAGGTATACCAAACTTAACTTTCCCTTAGAATGCAGCCCAGAAACGCAACCAACTATGCCAAATCACTATTTTAATTTAGAGGCAAATGAGAGCTACCAGAAATCCAAAACATTTTTAAAATGAAATAGAGCCCCACACAGGCCAAATTTCTATCCCCTCATTGTCCTCCAGTACTAACAACGCCATCAACTCTGCAAATGACTATAAAAATTTTTATTTCCTATATCCAAGTCATCACCAACTCCTTCTCCCACCCTTATGAATCACACATCCTTCAACCAGAATTGTATGCAAACCATGCAGCTCATTTTTACTTCTCAGCTATCTGTAAAGGGAATTAACGCCTTATTAAAATCTAAAACTCTGCTCTTCCAACTTCAGTTTCCTGCACCCTGCCTTTCTTAGGAAAGTGACTCAAAATTGCCAAACCACTTACCTTTATCTTCAGTCCTTCCCTTACGTCAGGAATTGTCCTACCAATGCTAAAACACACTATCCTTTTTCATCTTAAAAAGTACACTCTCCCAAACCTCAAATTATAGACCAACTCCAAAATCTGCCCACTAGTCAAAACCTTTAAGAAAACTGTATATAAACAAATGCTTAAGCACATTAATAGCTATGGTGTTCTCTCAGACAAGCAGCATGGTATTAGAAACGCATTCAGCACCATTACAACCTTTTTCTCTGCCGCATTTTCCAGTTACAATAATATCAATAATGGCCTCATTACATCTGGCATATTTGTTGACATGACAATTACATTCAAAACTATAGACCAGACTGCTCATCATCAAATTACAAATATTTAACTTTGTTACTAATACAATAAAATGGCTCCTAATCTATCTTGAAAACAGAACACCTCAGGCCCTTTATTACCACCAGCATACATCAGATAGGAGTCTTATTACTGGTGTCCCATAAGGATGTGTTTTAGGCTCCACCAGCACCACCCTCCCCCACCATCCACCCCCCCCAGCGCATAGCAAAAACTACACATACATACCCTCAAACTTCCCAGGAGCAAATCGTGAAAGCACTTCTCAAAGCCAGGAACACTGCTTCTATGGACCCTAATAACATACCAGACAACCAAGTGGTCAGCCTGAAATAGGACCTTTTAAACCCTTTAACAGATGCTCTTCAATATAAGCTCTAAGCATGGTTTGTACCAGAAAAATGGAGGACTGCAACCAGTAATAGATTATAATAGGGACAAAATGTGTAGCCACCCACAGCTCTAGGGGGACCAATGGTCAGTACACATTAATGAAATAATTTAATAAAAAAAAAATACAATGACATTTATTATGGTCAAAACAGCTAACTCTTTTACTTAGCTAATGTTCCAAACATAACAGCTGCTTCAGTTGATTACTAAAAAAAAAATGATAGGCACTGAGTATTATTTCCTACATGTACTCACAATGCTTATCTAGTACTAGCACATGCTCAGAACAGGCCAGTGCCACTGCTTTATTTATTTAGTTTTACATTTACTTAAAACAAAATAAATAAACAGCCCAGTAATCCTCTGCAAACCAGTATGTCTAATGACCTGTAAATGAACCACTGTTTGTGCTGCTTCTTAGTCTCCTACACCCATGGCAATTTTTTATTTATTGTGCCATAAGTTGACAGGCACAGAGGCACAAAGTCCCACATCCACCACCAACAAAATAATATACACAGGCAGTAGATGCATAAAATACTGCTCAGCTCTCAAGTGCACCTCATTGTGCTGAAAATTCTGAATCTGAATCTGAAGAAGAGCAGCGGCAAGCAGAGTATTCATTCAGTTGTCCTGCATTGACCACCAAAGGCTCTGATTTCCATGCTATCATTGGCTAGGTTTGGCTCATAAACCAAACCAATATAAGAACAGCACCACAGATTAATCAAACAGTTGAAATCCTGAAGCTGGTAGAGCTTTCTCGCCACCAAAGGGATCTTTGTAATGATCGTACTTCTTTACTGCTAAAGTCAGGGATCAGCAACAACAAAAAAATGGAATGGATTAGCATGGTGAGTCAGCAAGCTTTGTGAGTGGGAGAACTGTAAACATTTGCAGCATAGTGCTGCTGCTCCTTTAATGCAGCAAGGACTAGTCTATAAATTATGGATTAGCATGGTGAGTCAGCAAGCTTTGGGAGTGGGAGAACTGTAAACATTTGTAGCATAGTGCTGCTGCTCCTTTAATGCAGCAAGGACTAGTCTATGGATTATGGATTAGCATGGAGAGTCAGCAAGCTTTGGGAGTGGGAAAACTGTAAACGTTTACAGCATAGTGCTGCTGCTCCTTTAATGCAGCAAGGACTAGTCTATAGATTATGGATTAGCATGGAGAGTCAGCAAGCTTTGGGAGTGGGAGAACTGTAAACATTTACAGCATAGTGCTGCTGCTCCTTTAATGCAGCAAGGACTAGTCTATAGATTATGAATTAGCATGGTGAGTCAGCAAGCTTTGGGAGTGGGAGAACTGTAAACATTTGCAGCATAGTGCTGCTGCTCCTTTAATGCAGCAAGGACTAGTCTATGGATTATGGATTAGCATGGAGAGTCAGCAAGCTTTGGGAGTGGGAGAACTGTAAACATTTACAGCATAGTGCTGCTGCTCCTTTAATGCAGCAAGGACTAGTCTATAGATTATGGATTAGCATGGAGAGTCAACAAGCTTTGGGAGTGGGAGAACTGTAAACATTTGTAGCATAGTACTGCTGCTCCTTTAATGCAGCAAGGACTAGTCTATAGATTATGAATTAGCATGGTGAGTCAGCAAGCTTTGGGAGTGGGAGAACTGTAAACATTTACAGCATAGTGCTGCTGCTCCTTTAATGCAGCATGGACTAGTCTATAGATTATGAATTAGCATGGTGAGTCAGCAAGCTTTGGGAGTGGGAGAACTGTAAACATTTGCAGCATAGTGCTGCTGCTCCTTTAATGCAGCAAGGACTAGTCTATAGATTATGGATTAGCATGGTGAGTCAGCAAGCTTTAGGAGTGGGAGAACTGTAAACATTTGTAGCATAGTGGTGCTGCTCCTTTAATTCAGCAAGGACTAGTCTGTAAATTATGGATTAACATGGTGAGTCAGCAAGCTTTGGGAGTGGGAGAACTGTAAACATTTACAGCATAGTGCTGCTGCTCCTTTAATGTGGCAAGGACTAGTCTATAGATTATGAATTAGCATGGTGAGTCAGCAAGCTTTGAGAGTGGGAGAACTGTAAACATTTGCAGCAAAGTGCTGCTGCTCCTTTAATGCAGCAAGGACTAGTCTATAGATTATGGATTAGCATGGTGAGTCAGCAAACTTTAGGAGTGGGAGAACTGTAAACATTTGTAGCATAGTGGTGCTGCTCCTTTAATTCAGCAAGGACTAGTCTGTAAATTATGGATTAACATGGTGAGTCAGCAAGCCTTGGGAGTGGGAGAACTGTAAACATTTGTAGCATAGTGCTGCTGCTCCTTTAATGGCAGCAAGGACTAGTCATAGGTTCAGGTTAATGATTTGCAGCAAAGTGCCTGCCGCTGTTGCTACCATACCTCTCAGCCTCTTAGGTCAAGAATGAAGGTTCAAAACCAAAAATAATTGGAGGGACAAAGGCCAGAAATCAGGGCAGATCTTAAATGTTGTGCTTGTAAACTTAGATATTAGCTAAAATAAGAGGTTTGCAAAAGCATACATTTTCTGAAGAACGAAGAACATGTAGAATAAAACTCAAATGTCTCCTGCTTTTTAATGACTGCGTTCCTCAACAATTTACTTTAAAACCACAGATTTTGCAAGGGATAGACCAAAAATATGAGGCAAAAAAATCTGAACATTCTGAAAAATTCTGGACAGCTGAAAAGATATGATTGCTGCTTGTAGCAAATATCTGGATCTGTGTGTTCTTGTGGCAACATAGGTTCATAGGTAAGTACAGGCTAGCTGCCATTGCATCCCTTTTAAGGCTAGCCAATTTACTTTCAAAGGTGAGAATAAAACCCTGTGCCTTGTGTCTGTAAGGTAAACACCTTAACCATTATTCCAGTATCCCAAGGAGGAACTGTGTGAGTGTTTAGAACTGGAAGATCTGTCTCTTCTCTTTGAATAGATCATGGCTGTTGTTTACTGGCAGCAAAGTGGACGTGTGTAGAATTGCTGTCTTTAGTGCTAAAGATTTGTCTCTATGACTGAGGATTTTTTATTTGGTGGGAAAAGCTGTGAGCAGCCTGTGTTGAGTCATACTAACATAGGTAAGTAACTTCTACAGTGTTAGGTAAAAATTAAACTGCATTGTTCCTGCTGAATGATCCCATTCTTTGTGGTGTGGATATAAAGAGAATTGGCAATTTGGAGGTTTGCAAATAACCCCTTTCTGTGAAGTATCACTGGTTCATGCAGTGACATATTTCTATGAAAGCACGTTTCATTTACTTTTATCTCACAAAAGGTTTTCATGTCACAGATGGCTTGCTCGAATTTGATTAACACTTACTTATTTTTGTACGTATTTATTTAGATTTGTTTACTGGCTTGGCTAAATCAGAGGGTTGCTAATGTAACTGCACTATTGTTGGGATCCCTGAGTTCATAAGGTTTTGAGGGTTTAATCCCTAGGTTATTTGAAAAGGATGGGCAATTTTTTATTATTGATCATTTTATAAGCAAATGTGTACATAAGGAAAGTCATTTTTATGTAGTGCTTTACAATACTCAAAGTTGGAAATTAGGATGTGGCAAAATGTTTACAGTTGCATGCAATATTTTAGAATTTTTTGTTTAGTATGCAGCATTACATTTTAAAAGGTGGTGGAAAAGTGAGCTTCAATGTATTTCCCACTGCTGAATGTTTCCCCCAGGATTTCTTGGTGAGGTCAGGTTGAATCCAAATGTGCCTTTGCCAGTTCATAATTATATAACCTTATGACATGCAGGTGGTTGGTGTGACAGAACAAGATGCAGAGGACATGAAGAATTGGAAACAGATGATCCACTGTGGTGACCCCTAATGGGAGCAGATGGAAGAAAAAGAAGATTCTTACAAAAATCAATTATTCCTTGGTAAATAACTCATTTCAGTAAAATATGTCACACAGTTATATGCTAACAAATATAAAAACACATTTTTTTCTTTCACCTGACAAAGTCTTTTGTTGTTGTTGTTTAGGTGGTTTGTAAATTATTTGCTTGAATATGACTAAGGCTGTAGGAGGCAGCATTGTACTCAAGATATGGGAGCAGTGACTAGGATGTTCAGTGAAGATTTCCTGGGAGCATTGAATAGAAACATGTTTATTGAATGTTTCCTCTTAATTGTTTTATGAGGAAAGGATAAACAGATTAAGAGCATCACTGGAGACTATGTCACCCAGTGATACTTAGCAATTATTTATTTATTTTTTTTATTTAGCAAACTATTACTAGGTCAAAGGTCACGCATCACACACTGGCAAATATATAACCATTTTTGTCCTCAGCCTACAAAAGCATTGTGTGTTGTTTTTGGTGGTTTCTTTGAGTCTGGTAAAGTTTTAATATGAGCATTATAGTGAATAAGAGGCTTGTTTCATCAGAATTAAAAACTGCATCCCCCCCTAAAGTAATTACACATGCAAGGGGATTAAATAAAGCAACACTATCTGTTTCCACCGTGTGCATGTCACACTGCAACGCCAACATGGACAAGGACTGTTTTGTATTTAATAAGCAGCTCTACACAATGTTTAGTGCCACATAAACAAGGTAAACACCGTGACATGCTAATTACAGTATAAGCAGCTGAAATACATGCTAATCAACCAATCCAAAATGGTGGAGGTTTTCAACAAGGTATAAAGCAACTGTGTGGGCTCCATGGTGGCTTTCCCTTTGAATTTCAAACCTATTGGAATACAGTCACTGAAAGAAGTCTAAACAAAACAATGTTATGGGCTGCTGCTGCTGCCAATAGACTAGATTTACAAGTGTTTAACCTGGAGTGTATTGTGTAGTAATAAAAAGGAGAGTAACAATAGTAACATTTCCTTGTGTCTGCCATAACAGACATGCAGCTTTGCTACCCCCAAAAAAAGAACAGCCTTTGCTAATCAAACTATAGATGTAAAACTATTAAATATATGTTTCTGACTTGCATTTCAGCATATGCAATATGTAGCTGACAAAATACAAGCATGCCCTCGCACGTTTGGTAATCCTCTGTGCAGATATAGCCCAAAGTAAGAGTCTCTTTTCTGTGTTCTCCACATAAATAAGTCTCCTCACCTTCAATTTCCCTAGCTACATGGTTGCCTTGTATGGTGTAGATTCAGAGCCGTCAGCACAGTGAAGATGTCACTGAGGTGTGAACCCATTAGAATTGCTGAATCCCAAAATCTTGGATCCCTGTAGGAGATGTAAACATAGTGCAGGCACTCCCTCAGTGTTTGCTGTTAATGGATTGTAACTGTGAATGATTACAGGTTGGGAGAGGAAAACACAACAGCACTGCAGGCTGCCTTACTTCCACTGGGTGTGCCAGATTAGATCTACAAAGTGTTAGATGTAAGGCTGTAAATGTAAGTAAGCAGCAAACAAATCACAGGTTGTGTTCCATAACATCCAACCTGCCCTTTATTTCTTTGCAAATTTATTTTTGTTTGTTTATTTATTTGTTTATTTATTTATTTATTTTACATTTGTTGACTGGGATAGTCCGTCTGGGTGTGAGCCCATTTTCAGCGGAGGCCTGGGGAGAAAAGCTCCAATAAAACAAGAACAAAATTGACAGGCACGGTGTCAGTTTTACATAGAATTTAACAGAAATATTTACAGAGAACAAAGAAAGTACAATATACAATAGGCACCTTAGTGAAAAGGAGAAAGTTATTACAATATCGTAAAGTCATATATATCTATATATATATATTTTTGAGGGCAGAGGTCCATCTTTAGTTGATCATTTGAGTATAGTTTAATATGTGTACATATGTATACCCTTACAAAAGAAAAGGAATTATCAAATTATACTCTTATTGTAGGTAGCTGATAAGTGCTGTTAACAAGTGGGAGTGAGGTATACATGAAGACTATAAAATTTAGGGGATGAAATTTGATGTAGGCTTATGTGGTATTAGTCTGGCTTGGTGCAGGAGCTAAGCCAGTTGTTAGTGAGTTGGTTTTTGAGCAGAGTTTTGAATTGGTGTAGGTTGGTAGCATTTAGGATGTGTTGTGGGAATTGAGTTCCACAGTTTAAAAATGTGATGGGAGTAGAGGGCGCCCCCAGCTTTGTTGTTGCTTTTGGCTACTTGGAGGAGTGTTTTGTGTGAGGATCTGAGTTGCCGGGTGTTTTCATATGGTTGGAGTAATTCTTATAGGGCTGGGTTCTGTTTGGCTGGTGTATTAGTTGGTGAGTAAAGATAAGTTGGGTATAGGTTAGTTGTGAGAATTCTAGCCAATTTATTTGTTGTAGGGCAACATACATATGATATAATTTTTTTAAATATTATTATAAATATTATTATAATTTTTTAAATATTATTATATTTTTTTTGAAATACATATGATATGTTTATTTAATATGCTCACACATTTTAAGGCCAGTGATATAGAATGTCTTACACACTGTGCCACATTAATGGTCAGATAATTGAAGAATGGCCAACAAACACAGACAGGTAACACAGATCTGTATATTTGCAAGCAATAATCATAACAGGTTGTGTGACCACTACGTGATCTACATCCAAATATAATTAATGTACAAGTAACAGTTATATGGTTTCATATTACTGTAGATGATGTTGCAGTTGGTTGTGTACAGAATGATTTCAATTCCTTACTGCAAAGCTGGGTGTGTGGCAAAGAGGGATAAGGCACCCATCCTGGGTTCTGAAGGTTCGTTGGAGTGAAAGTTCAAATCCAAATCTCTGTAGACACATCTCATGTGAGACATCATTTTCTAGTGTGTATGTCATAGACTGATTTTCATCATTTGAACTACTTGTCCCTTTTTAGTATATTTTCCCTTTTCTATATTTGCTTTTTTATTTTTTTTCCTCTTCTGTTTCTGCAATGTGGCACTTAGCACAAACATGGGAAACCAGAGAAATGAATGGCTGTTTTGGCTGTGCTTATCTCATTTGTGAAAAGTGAGGCAGTGTGCAAACTGGACACCGGAACCCCCAGGCAGCAGACAGGACACAGAAAGCCAAAAATGGAATCCGGATCCATTCAATTTATAGTACAGGGCATCATGCACACCTGCTAAGTGGCACTGTGTGGTGGTTAACAGCGAGACCTTAACAATGATTATTAAAATAGGGAATGTCATGTAACAAGTCATGTGGCATCAGGTGTAAATGTATGACTGGAGGTACAGATGGTCCTGGGTTCAAGTACAGTGTGTGCAACCTTTTTTCACTGTTGTGACATTGCAGTTTACAGCAATGAACTGAAAGATAGACAACTATTATTTCAACCTTCTTGTGGCAACAGGTGTAAGTATAGGACTGCTAACACATGGTCCTGGGTTTGAATACAGGATATTCCATACACTTTTACACTTGTTCCACTTCCCATTATAGTCAGTCTCACTTACAACAGTTGACATAATGGAGCTGATATTAATTATATGTATGAGCACTGAGACAGTACTATTGTGTCAGTAATTTATGTATATATCTATGTATTACCACATTAATGTCACATATATGACAGTGGATATACTGTGTACTATATGCCTGTAAGTACATTTCTGCTATCTGAACTGGCATGGTTTTCACATTTGCCTAACACACATACACAAGCGTCTGTACATCCAATCACCTTGAAATTGCAAATGCAATTATGTAATGCCGCACTGCTTGTCCCTGTTGCACTCCGCTTACCATCACGCAAACATGGTGCTCGGAGGTGTGCACTGCCAAGCATGGTGTTTGCATGATGGTAAGCAGAGTACAACAGTTTCAAACAGTCTGCGCACTCCCAGTAAATGTGAGGACTGGAACTGGCAGGAAATCATCATTCTCCATTGCTCTAGATCCATGGCAGATATGTCAGGTGTTTGTAGGGAAGGTGTCAGGTTTAGGACACAGAGATGGAGTGTTCAGGAGTCAAAGATTTTTATCGGACACCTAGTTAAGAACCACAGTGCCAGGCATCTGCAGGTAGACTATTCTGGCTCCCAGTATAAGTTGAAAGCGTGGGATAGTTTAACCCGGGCTGTAACCAGTGCCACTGGTATCTCTCACACTGGTGAACAATGTAGGTATCACTACAATGACCTTCAGAGGAGGAACAGGGATACCCTCGACCATTGGATCAGGGAATTTAGGACTGCAAACATCCCACACCTGTGTAAGTGTCAACTACAGAGAGTACTTATAAGACTTAAAAGCTGAATACAGGCAAGACTGGTATTCATAATGGTATTCTGCTCTGTTCTGTTGTGTTTTTTCCACAGCTTCACGTGATTGTGATGTAAATGTCTAAACCCATGGGGCTAGATTGGCGAGGATGAGAGAAGCATGTGGTATGTATGCAGAAAAATAGTAGTGTTATTCTAGCATTAAAAGTTAACAATAACTTTTTTGGTATTTTATAGAGTTGTATCAAATTGAGCATGCATATCTCAACAGAAAAAGCAAGTATGCATGCATTAGTCTGTACTTCAAACCAAGAGTCCAATATTACAATATCAAATTGAGCATGCATATCACAACTGTTAAAACAAGTATTCCTGCATTAGTCTGTAGCACAAACCAAAAGTACAATATTACACTTTAGTCAGAGGTTGTGGGTTTGAATACCACACTTTCCATCTATACAATACTGTTACCTCTGCAATTTATATTTAAATTAAATTAAAACCTCTATACCAGTAGCACAAATGTCCCACTGTAAAGTCTAATCTGTATAATTGGAACAAGCTTTTGTGCGATATATGCATATGTCGAGGAGTATTTGCTGCAATCTGTAGTATAGTGTGCCTCTGTTAGGAGCTGGTAGTCTTAAAAATAAAAGTTAAGATAGAGTCAATTAATAGTATCAATGCATTGTATGTCACATATGAAGATATTAATTTTATCTCTTTTTTTTCTCTCACATCAAACCTTATCTTCTCTTTTTTTATTTTAATTTTATTTTTTTTATTTTATTTATTTTTTATTACATGTCATCAAAATGTGTCCATGTAATCCATGTGTACCACATCACTAAATGCTCCACAGCACAATGGGATAGGCCTGCCCCACAGGATCCACCTGCCCCCTCCACTGGCTCCATTACCATTGCCCAGCACATCTGTGAGCCAACCTGACAGCACCGCTTCTGCTGCTCCTGCAGTACCTGCCCCCTCCGGTAGTCCTGCCCTGGAGATTGGTCCAGTGGTACCCTCCTGGATCAGTGATAGAGGTGGTAATTTTATCACCCATGCTGAATTGCCAGCGATGGTGTTGTGAGGCGAAATATTGCTGCACCCTACACTGGCTGCAGATGCTGTTCTCCCTCATTTTACTTAATACCAGGAGGAGAAAATGTAGATGCCAGGCACACCAGCCAGTGGTGGAGTGAGGTGACAGTGATGACAGTCCAGTGGGTGAGAATTGGACTTTCACTGTCATCCAGCTTGATGACCATGGGTTCGGGATGTCCCCTCCTTCAACCCAATCATGGTGTCTCCCAACCTTTTATGTCCATCACTATCCCTGTCTCTTGTCTTGTTTGCCTTGTCTGTCTGCAATTGCTTCCTCACCTACCCGACTTACCTCACCCAGACATTCCTATGCCCCTTCCCCAATATTCCTCTCTCTCTCAAAAAAAAAGTGCGCACCTGTCCTACAAAAAAAAAAAAAAACATCCCATACATAGCTCTCCATTTTGTGCACATCTTCTTGACACACTTGATTCAGTCCAGCTAGCTATATAACATGATTGTGTTGTGGTCACCCTTCTCTCTGGAGGTGACAGTCTGAATTTGGTTAATATTTTGCAGATATGTTCCCTTTACACTGTTAAAAAAATGGATGACTATTGTTGTCTTCTACCTCCTGCCTGCACATTTCTGCCCTGCTTTCCCTTTGCTCTACCCCTTGCTTGCTCCCCATTTCACCACTGTCCTATCTTCCCATTTATTTTCTTTGATGCATTATTGCACAATGGTGCACATCACATACCAACACACAGCAACGGTAATGCAAAAGTAGTTAAAAGTATTTCATATAGCTGTATTTGAACCCAGTACCATCTGTCCCCAAAAAGGAATGCATCACTGCATTAACACATGCTGCCACAGAGTCAGGTAAGCACCAGGTGCATTCCAGAGACTCAGTACTAACTGTCAGACTTTCTTCTTCCCCCTGCTTACTCCCCATTTCACCACTTTCATATCTACCCCATTTTAACACCTTTAATCTGGTCAAATATAGAAGCACACGCAATACACATAAGTAGCAGAAGCAGAAAATGCAATATATTCCTTCACTTTTTGGATGAATGTGCAGTGACCATGAGTGGTGGCAAAATGCTGCTGTTACCTCCAAGCAAGGCTGTTTAACCCTGCTGCACTATGCCAACACACAGCAATGCATCTCATTTAAACAAATCATGTCATTGCATTATCACTCTGTAATGAAAAGTATTTTAAAGTATTAGATACACCTGTAGTCAAACCCAGTACCATCTGGGCCAAAAAAAAATGCATCAGTGCATTAACAAGTGCTGCTACAGAGTCAGTTAAACAGCATGTGTATTTCATAGACTCAGTACTAACTGTCAGGCTTTAGCAATGTGGCTCTTGTTTGTGCACTGCTTACCTATATGCAAATGTGTATTTTACATGTGCATATACTTTGCTAACTGCCATGCAAACCCGCTGCTCACCACCCTATATAAATGTTTATATCATGCTGTATTACTGCTTTTTACTGTCCATTTGCTGTATATGACATTAAATTACATGTATAAATATTACATACTGAGGGCCCTATC
Organism: Protopterus annectens; assembly: GCF_019279795.1. NCBI lineage: Eukaryota > Metazoa > Chordata > Ceratodontiformes > Protopteridae > Protopterus > Protopterus annectens. The sequence continues at coordinate 1,636,162,506 of NC_056726.1, read as the reverse complement.
TAACACTATATCACATATTTACAATACATCCATCTGTTGCCACCCCCCCAAGCACTGCAACCCTGATGTCTCAGTACTTTTTTCACACTTATATCAACCACAGTAAAAATGTAATATCAAATGGTATGTGCTATGTAATGCATATTAATCTGTTAACATGCAGAACTACAACTATTGACCGATATGCTTAAAAACACTTATCTGCAAGGCTAGGGAAGGAATCAGCATGGACCATATCCACAGGGACATAAGTGACCTTCAGCACACTTGACCCTACCCATTCTGTTTTTGAAAAGGGTAGATCTTGCTTATTGAACTCTGTTATCTTATGCGATACTGATCCCACAGACCTGAATGAAAGATAACAGGACATACCACCTATATTGACTTATGCAAGGCCTTTGACACTATCTCCCATTCATGTGTCATAGTGAAGATCTCCCATGTGGGAATTAAGCCATACAGTAGTAGAGGAATAGGCAACTGGCTCACTGACATAACACACATACTCAAAGTTGGGGGCTGCACTTTCACCAGTAGCCAATTACCATTAGAATACCACAAAGATCTGTGCTGGCCCCTCACCTGTTTGTAAACTATTTCCCTGAAGTGCAGACAACTGTAGATGGCCTGTGGTTTACAAGTCTACAGATGTCTGGTAACTGGACACACTAATATAGAGTCCCCAATAACAGTAACATATTATGGAAGGAGCTGCCACACACAAATGATTGGTGCCAAATTAATGGACTGAACCTTAAAGCATACAATGTCTCATTGTCCCCTTTCACAGTGAAGTACCCCTGCTAATTATGATATATATAGCACCCCTCTAAGCTCAAACACAGTGTTTTAGACTTGGGAACACATGTTGATAGCAATCTACACTTTCATCACTACATGTCCATAGTGGTGACACACACATTCTGCTTTGTCCACATCATACATATTGACATCACATCCAAGACCAGAGGATTTCATACCTCTGCTGTACTTTACCCTTATCAGACTACTAATTGAGTACAATGCTCCCTTCTGTCTGTACCTCACCAGACATCTACAGCAATTGGAGAAAACATGGGATTGTGCCGGGGAGACTCCAGGGCCTCCAAACATAAAATACATGGAAAGAATGAAAGATCTGTAAGTGTACTCAGTATCATGAAGGTGTCTGAGAGGTGACATATGCCTGCTCTACAGAGCAGTCTCAGACCCAGCCCTACTGGAAATGCTGTACATCTGCAAATCAAATGGGACAAGATTAATCTGACCCAGGATTATCAACCTAGCCTGTGACATAAACAGAACATGCTGGGGAAACAGATATATTCCCAACATCTCACACACTTCTGTAATAGGCTCATACTGCATGTTAATCAGTGTTCCTCAATTACCCTGTTCAAGTGCAACCTTGACTACTGGTTGAGTGATTGTAAGTCACCTCTGGGGTGGCACCTATATCCCTCATGGGCAGAGCAAGTTGGTGATTCTCACAAAATCATTCTGCTAACAATGACCATCCAATTATGCTCAATAAGGGTACTTATGTATTTACAGAGCTAGGCTTCTAAACACAGTAGGGCCATTAGGGTAGTAGCCTCCTATGTACATATGAAGCTATGAGCCTATGCAGGTCTCCCAACATTTTGTCTCTCACACGGTCTGATGATGTCATATACTATAAGTTCACCTGCAGTCTTGTAAAAGTCAGACTTGGGCCATGGCATTTGTGTAACATATGTTCTATATGTGTTCTATAGTCTGTGTACTTAGATATGGATTCTACTCTCACTCCAGTCAACTGGGCATGTATGTGTCTAGCCAGCAGAGCAGAAGTGTGTATCCTACAGTTACTACTCCAATCCCATGAATTGACTGTATTTTGATACTTGCACATGCTACAGATCCATTTTATGCAGGCTTCCCAACTTCTTCTCTCCAACATGCACTGCTGATGTCATTCACTATAAGCTGACCTGCAGCCATATAAAAGTCAGACTATTGTGCCGTGGCACTTGCATAAAGTGCAGAGTTTTGTAGCCTATGTACTTAGATAGGTAGGGGTTCTGTTCTCACTGCAGCCAAGTGTATGCATGTGTGAGCTGTTGCTTGGCATTACAGAGAGCATTTTACACCAGCATTTAGGACACTGTTATATTCTCCTCAACAGACACTGCTGATGTCATCAGCTATAAAGTGTTGTCTGAGACACTCCAAGTTGGACTTGAGCTGTGGCACTTCTGTAAAGTATTCTGTACTTAGATAAGAAGGGATTCTATGCTCGCTGCAATCAACTGTGTGTGAGCTGTTGCTTGACATTACAGACAGCATTTTACACCAGCATGTGGGACACTGTTATATTCTCCTCAAAAGATACTGCAGCTATAAAGTGTTGTCTGAGGCACTACAACATGGACTTGAGCTGTGGCATTTCTGTAAAGTACTGTATTCTGTAGTCTATGTACTTAGATAGGAAGGGGTTCTATTCTCACTGCAGTCAAGTCTGTTTTTATGTGTGAGCTGTTGCTTGACATTCCAGAGAGCATTTTACACCAGCAGCAGCACATGGGACACTGCATTGGTGAGGTCATCAGCTATAAAGTGCTGTCTGAGACACTCCAAGTTGGACTTCCGCTGTGGTGTTTGTGTAAAGTTCTGTAGTCTGTATATTTAGATAGGTATGGATTCTATTCTCTCTGCAGTCAACTGTCCATGTGTGTGTGAGCTGTTGCATGACATTATAGAGAGTATTTTAAACCAGCATGTGGGACACAGTTATATTCTCCTCAACAGACACTGCTGATGTCATGAGCTATAAAGTGTTGTCTGAGACATTCCAAATCAGATTTGAGCTGTGGTGCTTGCATAAAGTACTATATTCTATAGCCTATGTACATAGATAGGTATGGGTTTCTATTCTCACTGTAGTGAACTATATGTGTTTGTGCACTTGTATGGCAGTAAAGAAAGTATTTTACAACAGCATGTGGGACATTGCTTTTACCATCTTCCTTTCAACAGACTCTGCTGATTTGCAGATGTGCAGTGTACACATCAGGGCAGGGTCAGAGATGTTCTGTAGTCCAGGCACAAGTCACCTCATCCTTTCCAATACATATTTCAGGGTCTTGGAGAAAATTGAGGTATCTTAGGGGGAATTAGTAAATCTAGACACTAAGTTACCTAAAAAGGAAATATCATATATTTTAAAATTCAATACTTTGGAACCTTTAGGGTTAAATCAGGAATGTGACTGGAAGTATGTAATTTAAATAATTAATTGCAGTGGGTGTGACTTGTAAATTTTATGTGTATATAATTATGTTTTTTTTTATGTTGTTTTACTCTTTGAAGGCTGTATAGCCGAGGCGCTAAGTAATAAATTGATTGGCTAGTTCATTGCTGGTGGTATAGTTTTTTTCGTTTTGCTTTTTTAGTAGCATAGTATGCGCTTTGTTACCTTCATGCAGGCCTATCACACAGAAACAGTGAGTGTGACAACATCACAGGTCTCCTATAGCCTGATTCAGAACATATGCTACCTGACACAGTGTGATACACTTCAACATACCCTCCAGATGGACTATGTTCCCCTAGAAGGGTGTACATCAACATGCATCCATTTGAGTGGGCTGGGGGTGTATATCGACATGCTTCCATCTGAGTGGGCTGGGGACAGCACCTGATGCATGCATGTATAGACACATCCTGACTCTCCTGATCTGTGAGGTAGACCAACATGTCATCGTGTACCTTCTCTAAATGGACACTAGAAATATCCCAGCTGTGTGCAACAGACATGTGCAAGTTTTTGATGCTACATCTACATCTGTTACATCTGTCAGATGTCCTTGCATCATCCTGTGGAACTTAAAAATGCCAAGGTAGTCGACAGGAGTCCACACTGTGGTATTCACTCCACAATGACAGATGTGGCCATAAGCACCTACTGTATATCACCAAGTGGGTAGAACAGTGGATCACATACATGACATCTAAATATGTAGAAATGTGTGAAGTGGCCTATATCTTGTGTCCAGTGATCAAGTGTGTACATCAGGGCTGTCTACTCAGCCCTTTCCTGTCCATGATTGAAATCACAGATGTCAAGAATGATGTACAAATCCTGTGTCCCAACAGCTGTGTGGAGGACTACAGATTGTGGACAATCATTGACTCTAACTGTGATATTATTATAATGCAGACAGTATCAACACACATCAAAGATTGCTGCCTCAGGCATGACAACACATATAGACAATTAGCTGTCATTCACTCACCGCAAATCTACTATTGTAAAAGTCCTTTATTTGCAAAGTATTAGTAATGGTATGGCTTCCATCTCCAGGGAAGTGACCATTTCACTGTATTCAGGGCTCATTAGGCCAATTATAGAGTAAAAGTTCCCCTTTGGTAGGTACCTGTCCAAACAATGGACACAACTCGAGTATCCACAATACTGTCTCTCTAAGATAATCAAGGGTCTGAATCACAAAATTGCTAATGACCGCCTCAAAGCCCTGTCCCCCATTTCAGTTTTTTACAGGCTACTTAGAATTATCTCTACCTCACTTGCAGAGTCTCTACCAACCCCATGCTACCAGATCTACTACACATTTGCAGTCCAATACAGGTAGAAACACCTGCAGAAAGAGATCGCAGTCTCTTCTGCAACTTAAATAGAAGATGCTGGAGAGATGGATATGTCTTACAGAGAATACCACTTGAATTGCCTTCCTTTCTGTGTAAGGCAGAGTACTCCTTTAACCCTAGTCAAGTGTAATCTGGATGAATGGACAAGAAAACATAAACTCACCCTTAGTTTGGCACCATTGTCCCTTATGAACTTAATGCTTTTAATACAAAGGGATAAGGGTACATCATACGTAGAATACTATGGCTAGAAGCATACTGGGATTGCATGGCTAGACTTCTGAAGATCCCTATAGATTAGTGATGATGAACCTATGACACACGTGTCAAAGGTGACACACCACAATATTTTGGTTGACACTCTAGCATTCATCACCATCTGAGTTACCAAAGACACTACTTTTGCATCCGTTGCTCATGTGAAGTGCATTGAATTATTTTGTGCCGAGAGCCAGTTCAACAACACTGCTGCAGAGGTAACCTCAAAGTCTATTTTGCTATACTTCTTATTCATCTGCTCAGCCCAGTCCCTACCCAAACTGCAAAAAGTCACACAGGAAGCCTTTTCCTCTGTTGAAACATGGTTATCCGATGCCCAATTAATACTCAACCCAAACAAAACTAAACTACTCATCTTCCAACCCACCAAACATACTCAAAACAACTCTCACTTTAACATCACAGCAAAAGACAATACCACTATATACCCAACTGAACACACCAAATTGCTAGGAGTGGAAATAGACAATAAACTAAAATTTGACATTCACATATTCATGACCATAAAAAAAGTCCACAAAAAACTAGGAGCGTTATACAGAAATAAGCAATTTCTCACCAAAGCAGCAAAGATTTCAATAGCAAATTCCCACCTTATCTCCACCCTACTTTATGCCTCTCCAATATATACCAACCTAAGGCAATGTGATCTAAACAAGCTAGAGACGTGCTACAACAAAATCGCCAAATTCGCCACAGGGGCATCCTAACGTAGTCACCACTGTCTCTCACTTGCTGAACTGGGCTGGCTTGAACTCCCTCACCTCCTTCAGTGGTATCAACTCTCACTCGCCCACAAACTAGTAAACCATCCACTAAATGTCCCATCCCTCCAGAATCTACTCCAACCCTATCGCACCACCAGACCACTAAGATCCAGCAACAAAAATCACTTGCAGATCACTAAAGCCAATAACTCTGCTGGTGAAGCACTATTCTCTTGCACCATAGCCAAATTATGGAACTCACTCCCACCCACAATTACCTCCATACCATCATGCACCCACTTCAAAACATTACTAAAAGCGCACCTAAAAACATGCTGGCTATGCCCTTGCAACTCCCACTCTAATATCATCCACCCCATCCAACCACTACCTTTCTTTCCACTCCACTAACTACCTTGATTATAGCAAGCTCAGATGCTCATAAGCCTAGTACTTATTATACAGCAGGAACTTCACATTGTAACATTTGTTAATGTCTGTTATGTACTTCACAGATAAAGATTCTAGTTGTCTACTGATGTACTATGTTCTTCATCTGTAAATATGTTGTAAGTAATTGCTATGTTAAACAGTTAATCGCTATGTAATCCAATGTAACTACTGTCTGTTTATTTTACTGTGGAGCTTTTCTCCCCGGGCCTCCACTGAAAATGGACCTACGTCCAGTCGGACACTCCCGGTTAACAAATTTAAATAAATAAATAAATAAATATACTTTCTTGATAGAGTCGGCAAAGGGCAGTGCTGACATTGTTTTCTCTTTGTGGTCACACTTCTGCAAAAGGCAAGTAGTTTGCATTTGTAGGAGTGTGCTGTTTTACATTCCTCTCAACTATCCCTCTTAATCTCTTCTAAAACTGGTGACTTTTTACAGATAATAATGACAATAATTTGATTTATACATTTATTTTACTTCAGAAAATGTATATTAATTCACATTCATTTTTTTCTGTCAGTGTCCCAAATAAACAGTACTAGTAGTTCAAAACTGTCCAAGTCCCTTGTTTCTAGATTTGTCCCTGATTCTGTTGAGATTTATCCATGATGTATTGAGAGCTATGCTGTTTTATTTATTTATTTATTTATTTTTCTACAGTATTATTTTAAGAATTTCTCTGTGATCTCTGAACTCTTGACTAGCATCTGTGTAGTAAGAAGTATTATCTTGTGTTTTTATTATTTATTATTAAATATTTTAAACCTTTCAACTGTGGCTGTTTTGTGTAGAGATAATTTAAGCTCTAAGAGTACATTGCATGTATATAGTGATACTCCAAATAAGTCTTGACTTTTAGGTTACACTTACTATTTAGATAATAATTTTGCACAGTAATAATTGGACACCTGGTCCTTTGCGTAGCTGATAAATATTAGTGGGTGGTGGCAGCTGCTACTAGCTTTTAGACTGGGCAGAAAAGGGGCACAGCTGGAGAACCTGTGCCAGCCTTCCCCAGGAGTGTCTGTGTGGTTGTATAAACTCTTATCTCAAAGCGTGTATGTGTCAGCTACTTGGGCAGGGAAACAAAGCACTGGTTGGACAGAGAGGGTGCTGGAGGATTTAGCTTGCCCACTAGGCTGAGATTTGGCCCCTATAGCAGTGCCAGTGGGGAGTCTTATTGAGGACCTGGAGAGAAAGGAAGAAACCAGCCCCAGACTGACTGTGATCTCTGTGTGCTCTTAAGGGAAATTGTACTTTACTGTGTGTGCATTTATTATCCTTTCCCAATATGGACACCCCTCACTGGTGTTAATCAGGGGTAGCTCATGTTATTGGGCTGCAGGACTGCAGCTCCCCCCAGCAGTAAAAAAGAAAAGAAAAGAAAAAAATAAAAACAAACACGAGTTGCAGAACATTGTGCATGTGCACTCATGGCATTTCCTGATATCCGGACTGCTGGTGAACCAGTCTGGAGCACGAGTGCAGAATCCAGACTATCTCACCAGCAGTCCAGATTAGAAAGACAGCATTCAGCAGCAATATCCCAGAAGTCTATGCAGTTACAACTGCATAGGCTGGAAGGGGATTGGACTGCAACGTCTGCAGGCTGGGTAGCACCCAGCTTGCTCTGCTCTCACAGGAAGGACTTTCTCTCGGCGCGGGCTTTTTGATGTTACAGACATTAGGGGAAAGGACTTGCTCTCATTCTACAGACATTTGGAACTGCAGGAAGGAATATTTTGGCTTCTCTTGGGTGTGTGTTGTATGGACATTTGGAACTGCAGGAAGGAATATTTGGGCTTCTCTCGGGCATGTGTTGTACAGACATTTGGAACTGCAGGAAGGAATATTTGGGCTTCTCTCAGGTTTGTGTGTGTTGCACAGATGTTTAGAACTGCAGGAAGGAATATTTGGGCTTCTCTCAGGTGTATGTGTGTGTGTGTGTGTGTGTGTGTGTGTGTGTGTGTGTGTGTGTGTGTGTGTGTGAAATGCCCCAGTTGCTATATGATGGTGGGTGGAGAATACCACAGACTTGAACCCTGTAACTTGGGCCCAAGTCGAAAGAGCCTGAATTCCCTACCAACCACCATTTGTAAACAAATTGCAGATTTTTGCCTCATATTTGTTCTGTTCTGTTCCTCATAAAATCTGTGATTTCTGTATTTTTGTGTCTTTACACAGTCAGTAGTGCAGTGGTGCAGGAGTAGCATTGTTGCCTGACAGCTACAGGTTCTCTGATTTGATTCTTGGCTGGGGTGCCTTCTGTGTAGAGTCTGCACGTCCTCCCTGTGTTTGTGTGGGTTTCCTCTGGGTGCTCCGGTGTCCTCCCATCTTACAAAGACATGTGTCTGGAGTGTTTTTCCCTGGGCCTCTGCTGAAAATTCGCTTTTGTTCCAAGTCAGACTTTCCCGGTTAACAAATTTTAAATAAATAAAAATGACAAGCATTTGAATTTCAGACTTCATATTCTTCAGAAAGTACACGATAGCACAAAACCTTTTATTCTAGCAATTTTTTAAGTTTATAAGATGGATATTTGAAATTTGTCCCTATTTTTTGGACTGTATTCCCCCATTATTGGCTTCATCCAAGTTTTTTGTGCTAAGGTTAGAGAGCTATGGTAAGAACTGAATTCACTGAATATGTTTGGGGGCTGTATTTCCCCATTACTGGCTTTGTCCAGGTGTTTTTTGCTAAGAGGTTGACAGCTATGAGAACTAAATTCACTAAATGGTAGCCATTTAAGTTTCAGTCTTCCTCACCTGATTTGGCATAGTGGTATGTTGCTCTGACTATTTTGTAGAGGGTCTTGGGTTCAAGACCCTGGCAGTGAAATGTATGGTGATAACACAGCATTTTATTCAAGCAACTTTCCAACATTATACAAGTAATGTTTAAAATGTGTCCCTGGTTTTGGGGCTTTTGTCCCCCCCCCCCAATACATTTTGGCTTTTTCCAGATTTCTTGTGCTGCAAAGTTCAGAGATACAGCTGAGTGTTGACTAGATTGTACAAGGAGCTGAGAGCTGCAGGGGAGCAAAAGTTTAGTGCTGATTATGCCCTGTCTGCTTGAATTGTTAATAGCACAACAGGTAGTGTACTTGCTTTTGATGCAGAAGGCTATGGGTTCTACTCCCAAAGTAGGTAGATGCATTGCTGATACATTACTGTATTGCAAAGGGGGTGGATGCTGCAAAACTTTTTGGCGAAGATATCTAGTAACTATGAACCTGTTATCAGTTTGCCATCCATTCCCTATTGCAATATTACTAGCTTATCATTTTTTTAGTGTAACATAGGCAATTTATTCCTCAAGGGCAACAGGCACTTTATTTGTAAATGAAACAATGAAATATAAAGTTGTTTGCTAGCAGCAACCTCTTCATTAGTTACAGATCTCTTTAATGTGGAATTATTTAGATGACTTTTACGTCTTCAGAGATTGTGCATATTTACTGATACTGGTGGACTGTAGACGTTTGAGTAGACCTTTATGATGGAAATGCTCTGAAATGGGCAGTTTTGTCATTATTGCTGCATGCATTCTGTTTCATTGTTTACTGGAAAAATGTTCAAAACAATAAATTTAAAACACCCTCTAAAAATGTACTGTATTGTACAAGGAATATAATTTAATACAATCAGGAAGGTGTATCAAAGAGCATGTGTTTGTTTCGTGTGCAAGGGGCCTGTGATTTGAAAACAGCCCAAAGTTAATCTCTATCTGCCACTGGCAAAATGTATTTTCTTTGAATGTGGGTTTCAATGCTGTTTCAATGAATGTGAGTTTCAAGGGCAGAGAAGTTTTAATGCTAAGTTTGTTTTCATTGTGAGACTGCATTGCTTTGTTTAGCAGATATCTATTAGTGTTTGTGCTGTAAAATGCAAAATAAAACTTTCAAATGAAGTCCAAATCATCGCAGAAGTAAAGCAGTATGCATATTAGTGTTTATGGTAAATGGGGTGAAATAGCCAAACAATGGTTCATTGGAATGACTGCACAGGGGAGGATCCATTCGACCATGATTTTATGAGGGGGGAAGGGTGTCAAACTCAAAGACAGCCCCAGCTGAACTATACCTCTCAACTGTCCAGATTTTTTCAGAATGAATAGATTTTTGCTTCTTATTTTTGGTTTGCTCCTCATAAAATTTGTGGTTTTCTGGCAAATCATTTAAGAATTAAGTCACTAAATAATGACAGACACTGAGTTTCAGACTTCATAATCTTCAGAAAAATGCATGCTAAAGCAAGACCTGTTATTCTATTAACTGTCTCAGTTTATACAACAGCAATTTTAGTACTGTTTATGTGTTCCCTCAATATATTTGGCCTTGTCCAGATTTCCTGCATTAACAGGTTGAGAGGTACATGCAAATAAATTGCTTTATAGAATTAGGCATATCCAAACCTCTCAAATGTCCCCAACTTTGGCTCAAAATGTTGCTCCTCCCATAATAATCCCTCTGCAAAATGGCAATTTTGGAAGAAAACTTGGAGGGTTTACAATTAATAAATAACTGTAATAATCAGAGTTATAGATTACTTTTATTTCAGAAATGCATCTAGATTCTTTTATTTTGTCAGCTGCTCAATTTGCAGTACTGATATTAAAAAAGTGCCCCTTCTTTGACAGGTTCTCAGCTGTATTGTGTGGCTATTTTATATTTTTACATCACATGTTTGGTCCGTTTTTCATAAAATTGTGGGGGGTTTTTTTTGGCAAATTAGTGGCAAATCATTAAAGACTGAAGTTAGACAATAATGACAGACATTTGAGTTTCAGATTTCATACCCTTCAGAAAATTTATACGAATGCAAGACCTACGATTCTATATTCTTTCTAAGTTTATAAGAGCAATATTTAAAAATTGTCCTTAGTTTTGGGCCTTTGTCCCACTTCTGTGTATGGCTTTGTCCAGATTTCTTGCTCTGAGGTTGAGAGGTATGACAAATGTGTCAGGGCCATCACAGTCAGCCAGAGACATTTCAAATTGTGACATACTTGTTGCACCCCACTCCCCCATGTAGTGACTCTGGATGTGTCCAAGCAAGGCAAAAAGCAGTTATGCAGTGTAAATGTGCAGAGTATCCCCCCATGCAAGGTAGACACAAGTACTATAGTGGCTTTTCATCTGTCCTAGATTTTGCAGAATGTTCTGGTTTCTGTCATATTTTATACTGTTGATTTATGCTTATTATTATTCAGAAAGTGTCTGTTGCTTTGTGTTTAAGTATCAATGCTTTAATGACCATCAGGTAAGCTTGTCTGAGATTGTAAGATGCAAGTAAGCTTTAATAAGCATAATGTTAAAGAATTGCCAACATTGAAAGCCTTTCTGTTGTTGCCATGCAGAGAACACTTACATAACCAGATAACGTATAAGCCTTAGGTATTGAAATGCATACAACAGTATTTGTAATAAAGGACAGGATTATATTATTTTAAGAAGCTCATTGCATTTGTTGGAGACTTGCAGGCTTTATCTGTAAACTAAACAGAATGCCAATCTATCGTGTCTGGTCCATAACCTGTGCAGTAATCCTTTAAACAATGTATCTTGAGCTTGTTTCTTGTTTGCTTTTCATTTTTTACTTTGATCATGTTTTCCACATGAAACAAGTAGATAGTCGTCAGGAAGCAGGTCTTTTTTGGATAAGAAACATTTTTACAAGTGGGGGTATCACAGGGATTACTACTTTCAGCATGTTACTTGGTACTTTAATAAAGCTGAATATAAATTATAATTAGAACTGCAGTGCAAGGAGAAGTGGGTTGAGTTGAGTGCGGCTTGTTTTTCTTATATTTTATTTTGACTGGCATTCCAGTAATGTATTTAAAAAGTAATTTATTTTTTCATGCCTCACAACCTTTTTGTTTCCATCTAGATATTAAGCAAACTGTCATGCAACCAATGCATTGAAATATTTTTTTTCTTCTACACTTCATTTTGTCTTGATTGGACTCTCATAATGACGGTTTGGCACCCAGGGCAGTGTATTTAATTAAAGTTACAGTTTTTGTGGTCATGAGCATAGCCCCTCCCCTTTCTAGTTGGCCACACCCCTTCTCATTGACCCCACCCATTCAGCTGTCTCCTGCAGCCCCCCTTTGATTTGAAGTCACCAGCTGCCACTGGTGTTAATGGTGAGGATTGAGGCTCCTTGATTGCTGGGCCAGTGCACGGGCATCACATATTAATTGTTTGGCAGTGGTGGGATATCCACACCACATATTAATTGGTGGGCAAATACTAATTAGCTTGTAATGGTGTGGGTAGAGTGAATTCCTGTAGCTTGTGTACAGTGATCACTGAAGGTATTTTGTACTCTAAATCAGCCATGCAGTGAATACTCAGAGTTCAGATCACAATTGTTTTATTTCTTTTGTAAACTTAGTCAGGGAGAGCAGGAGGCATGTGAGCAGAGGAGTACAGAAAACTGACAAGGAGCCAGCTGGCTGAGATGTGCCAGGCTAGGGGACTGGTGCATAGAAACCTGACTAAGGCAGACATGATTGCAGCTTTGGTCACAGTTGCATCAGAAAACAGCAACCAGGAGGACAATCAGACTGGCAGTAGAGATGCACCACACTCAGAGAATGTACAGCTCAACCTTTCTGCAGAGGACTTAAAAAATCCATCTGGAGCTAGAGGGACTTGAGTTGGAGGACAGGCATTTGGGAAATAGAAGCAGCTGAGAGACTGAGACATCTACACACTGAGGAGAATGAGAAACTGCTACGCTTGGAAGCTAAGGAAAAGGAGAGGCATTGACAGCATGAGAAGGAGATACTGACTCTTTCCCGGAGTCATGGAGGTAATGGGGAAGGGAGTAACTGGACCCCGGAAGCACAAAAGGTCAGTAAATTTCTTCAGCAGTTTAAAAAGGGGGATAATTTTGATAGTTTCATTCATATGTTTGAGAGGGTATGTAAACAGTATGATGTTGACCAAAGGCTCTGGGTACGGTTCCTAACCCCTATACTCCATTGTAAAGCTGTAACTGTGTTGTCTAAACTTGTTAATTGTGAATGTTTTGATTATACTGCTGTTAAAAATCACTTGTTAGAGTTTTTTAAGCTAACACCTGAAATGTATAGGAAAACGTTTTGTGAGCATGCAAGGCAGATGAAAGTTTGTGTGAACATTTTGCTGAACTGAGCACTTATTTTCATAGGTGGGTGAGTGGATGTCAGGTCATGACTTTTGAAGGGCTGGAAGACCTTTTGGTGAGGGAACAAGCCCTTAGCACTTTGCCTGAGGGCATGAGGATCTGGTTAGCTGATAGACAATGTATTATTTCAGATGAGTTAGGGAAGAAGGGAGACCTATACCTAGCAAGCAGGGCATCCCTGCACAGGAAAGGGGCCCCCAGTACTGCTCATGGGTCTAAAGGAACCCATGGAGGGGAGCACAGACTGCTCCAACATAATCTGCCAGTATCAGAGGAAGCCACTAGTCCAGGTACATGTCCAGGACATAGGGTTAAATGTTTTGAATGCAACCCAATGGGGCCATGTGGCATAGAAATCTCAACAGAGGCAAGGTGGAGAACAAAAGGTGAGAGAGCCAGTAAGTGGGAAAGACAAAGTGCCAATAGTAGGTTGTCTTGAGGCAACAAGGGTACCAAACTACCATCCTGCAGATGTCCTGATAGGAAAGGATTTGGATGAGGCAGTACCATGTGCTTATGCAGTTACACAGAGTCAGGCTAGGAGACAAGCATGTGGGTCTGGTAGCCTGGGGGAGACCCAGACAGACTGCATATGTGCATCCAGGACTGCTGAGGTGGTTACTTCAGGATGGGAGCTACTCTGTAGCAGTGAGACTGAAGGTAAGCCACAGCTGCTTGTGGGTACTGAGGTTCCCTTGGACAGAGTGATTGCAAAGGTAGAGGTGAGTAGTAGTACCCAGGCTGACAGTGAGGCACCACTGTTAGAGGATGCCAGATTTCTTGTGGAAGGGGAGCTAGGAAGGGTTACAAAGAGAGAGTTGAGACAGGCTTAGCTCTCAGACCCTACATTAAAAGGCCTGAGGCAGGTAGCTAGGGAGGCACTTGATTCTCAAGGGAAGGGGGAATCTGTATACTGGGCCAAAGGGTTACTGTATAGGGAGTGGACCCCTGAGAGAGGGCTAGAAGGTGAGAGAGTACAGCATTTGGTAATGCCTAGAGCCTACTGTCTGGCGCTTCTAGCCATAGCCCATCATATTCCCTTTGCAGGTTATACAGGCATAAAATGCACAAAGAGACATATTATGCAGATGCCTTTGCCTGTGACTGAGGAGCCATTTCAGAGGGTAGCTATGGATATTGTGGGGCCTCTAAGTACACAAGTTCCACAGGGAAAATGTATATCCTAGTGGTAGTGGATTATGCTACACGATACCCTGAGGCAGTGGCTCTGTCTTCCATTGAGGCAGAAAAGGTGGCAAATGCTTTGTTAGAGATTTTCAGCAGGGTAGGTTTCCCAAAAGAAATACTGACTGACAGAGGTGCCAATTTCATGTCAGACCTGCTGGTTTGTCTGTGGAAGTACTGTGGGGTGAAGCACCTGAAGACCACCCCTACCATCCCCAGAATAATGGTCTCGTTGAAAGATTAAACTCTACAATTAAGTCCATGCTACGGGCATTTGCAGACCAGTTTAAGAGGGATTGGGACAATTATTTGCCCCATCTGTTGTTTGCTTACAGAGAGGTTCTCCAGGAATCCACATGTTTTTCACCATTTGAGTTGCTGTATGGGCATAGGTTGAGAGGACCTCTAGATTTAATTTGAGATGAGAGAGAAGGTGAGTGTGAACCTCACAAGGAGTTTGTTGTGGCATATGTCCTAAACCTCAGGACAAGGCTCAGGGAACTCATGGGCTTGGCCAAGGAGAACTTGGCAGAAGCCAACAACAGAAAAAGGTCTGGTATGACATGAAAGCTTGAGCTAGAGAGTATGCTGTAGGGCAGGAGGTAATGGTTCTCATTCCTGTCAGACACAACAAGCTGCAAGCAACTTGGGAGGAGCCCTACAAGGTGGTAAGAAAGGTAAGTGATGTTAACTACATGGCGAAACTGCTAGGCAGGAGACAGGGGCACAAATTGTACCATGTTACCATAATGAAACCTTACCATGATAGGGAGGTCCTTGTGCTGAACATTTGCAGTGGATTGCAAGAGGAGTCTGAGGGAGATCTGGTGACTGATCTTCTCAGTGAGTCTCAGACTGACACCTCAGTGGAAGGGGTAGCAATGACCTAGCAGCTATCTCCTACCCAAGTTCGAGAAATCTGAGCAGTGTTACAGGAGTTTGGGGACAGGTTCACAGGGAAACCAGGGTGCACCCACCTGGTGCAGCACCAGGTGGATACAGGACCCCAAAGGCCTATTAGGCAGGCCCCTTATAGGGTGCCTGAGAGAGAGTCAAACAGACTCTGAGAGAGAAGATACAGGAAATGTTGGAACTAGGGGTGATTCAAGAGTCCAATAGTCCCTGGGCCTCCCCAGTGGTGCTGGTACCAAAAAAGGATGGAAGCAGCAGGTTATGTGTAGACTACAGGAAATTAAATAGTCACACAGAGTCAGATGCTTACCTTATGCCTAGGACATATGAGGCCCTAGAGCAGCTGGGTGGGGCTAAGTATCTTACAACCATTGACCTTACCAAGGGTTACTAGTAGGTGCCCTTGACTCCCAGTGCTAAAGAGAAGTCAGCTTTTGTGACGCCTTTTGGCTTGTATGACTCAGGTCACTCCACAACAAGTACAACTATGACTCTGTCATTGTTCATGTTGGTGTGAACGACCTGAGATGTACCTCCCTGGGCTACATGAAAAGAGACATGGAAGAGCTCTCCAATCTTGTAGCCCAGGCAGGTATGACCCTAGCCCTGAGTAGCATTCTGCTATCACCCAGAATGATACCACAGTACAAGGACAAAATGATTGACTTCAACAATTGGCAAACTTTCTGGTGTCATTATAAAGGGATCCAGTATCTGTCTGCCTGGGATGACATGGTTGACAGACCATGATGCTTTGCCAGAGATGGCCTACACCTGTTGCCCCTGGGATTCCGGATACTGGCTAATGGTCTACCCGCCCCTATAGTGCCTTTTTTAGGCAATGTTCAAATGACAAATTCACCACCATAACAGGAACTGGCAAGCATAAACCGAGGGTAATGCTGCTCAATGCTAGAAGTCTAAATCTCAAAATGCACTCACTTGAGGCACTCCTTAAAATGGAGAACATCGATATCTGTGCAGTGACTAAGACCTGGTTCAAGGCTGTAGAGAGCACCCCTGCATTACCAGGCTATAACTCATACCTCACTTTTCGGCCATCTAACCTGGACCAGAACACCAAAGCCGGAGGTGTGTCGATATTCATTAAGGATATCCACACCTCCAGGCTAGTTGTGCAGCATAATGCATCCAAGGTTATCCAAGTGCAACTAACTCTGGGCAAAACTGCAATTCAAATTGTAGCTTGCTACAGATCCCCCACCATGCCCCAGGATTCCCACTCCTCTTTTCTTGATATGCTGGAAAATATTAGGGTTCAACCAAACACCCTAATAATGGGCGATTTCAACTACCCCACCATTAACTGGGAAAACTACTCATGTACCAACTCCTTCACTAAACGCTTTCTGGAATTCATAAATTCCAGTGCCCTGGATCAGCTTATCCACAGCCCCACCAGAGGCAACAACATCCCTGACCTAGTCATTACCAACATGAGTGACCGGTGTTCCACACCTGAAGTCAACTCCTTCTTGGTCAGATCCGACCATAAGCTAATCACCCTAGATAGATGCATCCTGCTCTCACCCACCATTAAGTAAACCACAGTAAAAAAATTTCTCCAAAGCCAACTTCATGCTTTTTAAGACAGAAGTGGCGAACTTCATGGCACCCATGCAGATGGACAATACAGTTACGACTGCTGAATCCTACACAAATGCACTCTGTAAGCACTTACATGAGTGCATGGATCGTGTTATCCCAAACAGAACCAAGATGCTATCCTCCAAAAAAAGGAAGCCAATCTGGTAGTCCCCTGCCATAAACAAACTCTACAACAGAAGGAAGAAGCTGTTGCAAAAGACAGTAAAATCCCATGAGCGGAGGAGCTCCCTGGTTAGCCTCAGTAAGAAGCTGAGATCCTTTATAAGATCCCCCAAAGCTAGTTACGAAAACAAAATCACCACTGATTCTAAGGGCAACCACAAAGCATTCTATAGCTATGTCAAGAATCTCAATGGCAACACCCAGATCTGCTCTACAGTACAACGGCATGAAAATTACAGAACAAACTGATATTGCCAACATCCTGGCAGATAGGTTCAGTGCTAACTTTACCCCCCCCCATCCCCTAAAGGGCTCATATCTTTACAGGAAGAATGCAGAGTCCATGTAATCACATCTATGCAGGTAAAAGCTGCACTCTCTAAAACCAAAAACACAGCATCCATGGGACTGGACAACATCCCAGGCTGCGTTTTACATGAACTTCACAACAAACTGGCTCACCACCTAAGCACCATGTTCAATCATAGTCTCATGTCAGGCTTTGTGCCCACTGAATGGCCACAGCAACAGTTATCCCACTCCACAAAGGACAAGCCACCACTGATCCCAGGAACTAGCTCCCTATTAGCCTGATGAGCCTGGTCTGCAAGGCCATGGAATGTATCATCATGGAACTCATAAACAAAGACATTGGTAATCTCCAAACTCTGGACCCTACCTAGTTCAGGTTTGTGAAAGGCAGATCATACCTTCTGAACCTGATCGACTTCTTTGAGGCAGTCACCAAAGCCGTAGACGAGGGTAAGGTGGTTCACACAGCCTACCTTGACCTCACCAAGGCTTTTGACATCATCCCCCATTCTGGAATTATAGCTAAACTCACTAAGCTAGGTATAAATCCCTACGTCACAAGATGGGTTGCCAATTGGCTCACTGACAGAACCCACACTGTAAAAGTTGCAGACTCCAAATCTGACTTCAATCCAGTGACAAGAGGAGTACCACAGGGTTCAGTCCTGGGACCTCTCTTGTTTGGTATCTACTTCTCTGAAGTACAGGCTAACACAGAAGGCCTCTGGCTAATGAAGTTCGCAAATGACTGAAAACTAGGAGCCATAGTCTAGTCCCCAAATAATGTGGACATCCTACAGAAGGACCTCACTGAGACAGATTCCTGGTGTCAGAGGCATGGCCTCAAGCTCAATGCCAAAAAGTGCATGGTCATCCCCTTTGGTAAAAACTCTGTACCCATGAATTACCACATAAACGGCAGTCTACATAACACCAAATGTGTGATAAGAGACATTGGGACTCAGGTGGACAGTAGTCTCTCCTTTGGTAATCACATTGCCACAGTAGTCAGGAAATCCTTCTATGTGGCACACCTCATCATGAAATGGTTCTCATCCAGGAAAAAAGAGGCCATTGTTCCCCTCTACTCGGCACTCATTAGACCCATTATAGCATATAACGCCCCTTTTGGAATGTACCTCACAAGACATCTGCAGCAGCTGGAAAGGCCACAGAAGTACCTCACAGAGATGATTACTGGCCTCAAACAGATGCCCTACACTGACCATCTTAAAAAACTCCAGCTTTACTCTGTAGCATATCGCCTACTCCGAGGAGATCTCTGCCTAACATATAAAGCTATGTTAAACCCAGAGCTGCTGGACATGCTACACCTAAAGAAATCCCAGTCCCTCCAAGCTACATACTCTAGGGACCTAAACCTTGTCACCACAATAAACAGGACATGCTAGAGGGCTAGATTCCTGTCCCAGAGACTTCCTATACTCTGGAACAAGCTACCCATCTATGTCAAGCAAAGTTCCTCATTAGCACTCTTCAAGAAAAATCATGATGAGTGGATGGGAAATAGGAAATACACCCTGGGGATCACTTCTCTGGCTCTGCTCGACAGGGACACAGGAAATTAACTTTCTTGGGAGATGTAAGCCAGGGAACCTTGTTGGCTAGGCTTACTTAGGCCCTTAGGCCGATAGCCTAGTACCTATCTATGAACTTATGAGTTCACAAAATGCCCTTTAAGATGAAAAATGCCCCAGTGACTTTCCAGAGGCTGATAGATCATATCCTAGCAGGAGCAGGAGGGATTGCCCTTGCTTACCTGGATGATATTGCCATCTACAGTCATTCCTGGAAGGAGCACCTTCAACATGTCAGGTTGGTGCTGGGCAAATTACAGAGGGCAGGGTTGACCATTAAGCCGAGCAAATGTCAGGTGGTTATGGTAGAGGTCTGCTACCTGGGACATAGAGTGGGGAGTGGTAAGATCAGGCCAAAACCTCCTAAAGTAGAAGTCATTCAGGCATGGCCTGCACCTGTTACCAAAAAGCAGGTGAGGGCATTCTTAGGGACAGCAGGGTACTGCAGAAAGTTTGTCCCTAGTTATAGTACCATAGCTGCTCCCCTCATGACCTGACAAGGAAGAACAGAGCCAGCCAGCAAAATGCCAAGTTGCTAAGATGGAGCCTAGAGTTGCAAGCATATGATATGTCAGTGCAGCACCTCAATAGGTTTAGCAATGCCAATGCAGATGAGCTGTCAAGATAGGGGATGGGGTAAGGTATACTCAGATAGACCTAACCCTCTCAAGCAACATTTCTCCAGAGTCACTTGAAAAACTAGCTTGAGTTCTCCGGGGGGGGGGTGAAATAGGTAAAGGCTGCCAGCCTAGCCAGATAGAATTTTGTAGATAATTCTGTCATTCGTAAATTCTAATGTAAGCCACAGGCTTGTTCTCTTAAATGTGAAAAGACAGCATTGGATATTGAACTGCAAAAATGTAACAGCGCACTCTGCTATAACAAAGCTGATATCTCAATTCTTTTATGTCAAAATTCGGAGCCGATATGTCTAGAGGGAGGCATCCTGCCTATTGTTTTAAGACCAGAGTTAATGACTAGAATTTGCATGTATAAATGTCCTTTATTGCTCTGGTTTCTGACCAGGTGTAAAGAATGTAAATGTAGTTTCTGTTAGCCTGGGAACACCAGAGAAGTGTGAAGAATTAAGTCATGGGAAGCAGCTCTGTGTTATCAATTTAAAGAGACAGAATCAGAGAGCTCTGAGCATTTTGTCTTGAAAACATCCAACATCATCAGCACTGCTTTGCTCTATATGTAAGTTATTTAGAACTGTGTTTTCTCTTAGATATAGCTAGGAAATAGGACGATTAGACTGGTTTGTTTTTGGGCGGCCGTGGTGGTGCAGCAGTTAGCATTGCCACCTCACAACAAAAGTTTCTCCAGTTCGATCCTCAGCTGGGATGCCTTCTGTGTGTAGTCTGTATGTGTGGAGTCTGTATGTCCTCCCTGTGGTCACATGAGTTTCCTCTGGGTGCTCCGGTTTCCTCCCACATCCTAAAGGCATGCTGTAGGTGGATTGGACACTCTAAATTGGCCCTAGGCATGAGTGTTTATGCCTTCTGTGGAAGGTTGGGTGCCAGGCTGGCAACCCGACACTGTAAAACTCCACAGCCAATCATGTGCGGACAGGTGAACTGTTGGGGCGACCCCTAACCGGGAAAAGCCAGAAGAGAAAGAAGAAGACTAGTTTGTTTTTCTGTGATGTCAGAACTTTTCTACAGTATTATTTTAAGTATTTCTTTGTGATCTCTGAACTCTTGATTAGCACTGTGTAGTAAAAAGTATTGTCTTGTGTTTTTGTTATTTATTATTAAGTATTTTTAAACCTTTCAGCTGTGGCTGTTTAGTGTAGAGATAATTTAAGCTGTAAGCATACATTGCATGTATATAGTGATGCTATACCAAGTCACTCCAAATAAGTCTTGACTGTTAGTTCACACTTACCATTTGGATAATAATATTACACAGTAATAATTGGACACCCTTTAAGGGCTTTTGAGTAGCTGATAAATATTAGTGGGTGGTGGCAGCTGGTACTACCTTTTAGACTGGGAAGAAAAGGGGCACAGCTGGAGAGCCTGTGCTAGCCTTCCCCAGGAGTGTCTGTATGGTTGTATAAACTCTTATTTCAAGGTGTGTGTGTGTCAGCTACTTGGGCAGGGACATGAAGCACTAGATGGACAGAGAGGGTGCTGGAGGTTTTAGCTTGCCCACTAGGCTGAGATCTGGACGCTATAGCTGTGCCAGTGGGAAGTCTTATTGGGGACCTGGAGAGAAAGCAGACTGACTGTGATCTCTGTGTGCTCTTAAGGGAAATTGTACTTTACTGTGTGTGTATTTATTATCCTTTCCCTATATGGACACCCCTCACTGGTGTTAGTGGTGAGGACTGAGGCTCTTTGATTGTCAGGCCTGTACACGGGCATCACAGTAACATTTCAAAATTCTTTGAATAATTGAAGACTGAATAGAGTACTGTACTTCTTCCATGTTTTCCACGCAATAATACCATTTTTTTCATAAATTAAGTATCTTTAGGCAACCAGGGAGTACGGTCGGTCTTAATTCCTTTAGTTCTAATGGTAGTGTCTCTATTTAGTATCTTCATGAATATAGAGTTAAACAGGGCTACAGCTTCATACAGGTGTAAAGTTTGTAGTACCTTCCAGTTCACTGATTTTAAGTTGGAGATAAATAAGTCACGATGGAAGGAGGAGAGGTTGTGAGCACTGCTATATCGGTTTTGTTTTTATAACTATATTGCTCATTATAGCATAGATAGGAAGATGTCACTTAGGACATCTGGGAGTTTGGGAGGGTGTAAACTTTGGTAATATTTTTGTGGTTATCAGTCAGTATACAAGCAATTATTGTTGCTATGTTTGCTGGCATGTTGTATCTGGTAGAGCTTGAGATGAGCTGAGAGAAACTGTATAGATTAATGGCGTTTTTAGGGGTTTCATTATCTGTGATTAGACAATCACTGTTGACATTGTTGACTATGATGTTTTCTTGCAAAATGTTTGAGACCTAAGAAAGAAATTCTCCTGTTGTGATAATATTTTTTTCCAGGGGGGTATGTATATTCCTATGATACAGAAGCTTATATGTGTATTTAGTTTGAGTGATGTTATTAGGATCTCTGAATTTTTAATTGTTGGGGTATTGAGATAAGAGATACAAAGTCTAAGTTGTTTTATCTTTTTATTATAGATGATGGGTATGCCTCCACTTTTTTTTCTAGGCCTGTCTAGTCTTAACACTATATCCTGGAGGAATAGTTTCCTCATCCTTGGTTTCTTGTCTTAGCCATGTTTCAGTTATGACTAGAATATCAGTGCAGTATTCAGCTCACCAGTCATGGACATCTGGCAATTTATTACAAATGCTTCTAAGGTTGGCAGCATACAATCATAAGCCAGATGTATATTTTGAGGGTACATGTGGGCTGATGGTACAGTTAGTTAGGTTTGAGGGGATGTACGTCACCACAGAGGAGTATAACGGAGTGTGAGTTAGGCTATTTACATTTGAATTTTGGGTCTCGGCTTAGATTGTTTGGTTGAAGTTTCTAGGTGGCAGTAAAGCTTTTAAGAGGTGTATGGTTTGTGCTGTAAACAGACAGATGAACATAAACTAAAGTTGGAGTGAGGTATATTAGGTAGCTGAAAATGTGAGTAGTGGTTATTTTTACACTTGTTAAATGGAGATTGCTGATCAGAGGTAACATGGGTTAGTGATATGAGCGGTAATAGGATGAGGAACAGGAAGAGTCTCACCTTATAATTATATTTTAAGGTGGTGTTAAACTAATACATGTTTTCATCTTCAATTTTGCCACATTAAGTTTATTTTTGTCAAGCTGTAGAACTGTCAAACCAAAAGTAGAATTTAAACAAGTGTGCAACAGATAGTATCAACTAAAATTTTAGTACACTTGCCTTATGAGCCAGGGTCATGGCTGAAGAGAGTCTTAGGACCAGCTCACTCATAGGTTAATAGACAGCAAATAAAATAAGATAAATAAAAGAGGGATATTCTCAGAAACCGAAGTGAAAGTATTATGGATGCTCCATACCTACAAATGTTACTGAGTTGAAAGCATATTTGCTAAAGTATTATAATATATCATTAATAAATATTTCAACCTTATTAAACTCTTTGCATCATTTCTTATTCAAAAATGTAAGGCAGACATGAGAAAAGAACAGTAATTAACATTTAAACAGTACAAAACCTTGCTACAGAACTTAATTGTGTGACCTTTATTCACCTGTTTGACAGTCGATTCATTACTGCAATACTTCACCTTTTGTCATAGAAGGTGTACTTTCATACAGAATTTGTAATGGTAGTGAGAAACCCCTTGGTTTTATATCTCATACAGACAACTGCTGAGCAAAAGTACTCAGAACTATTCAAAGAGCACTTATCAGTAATTTTATTTTAGTTCAGGCATTTCTCAGTTATTTGTATGGTTGCATCTTACTATATATTCAAATCACACACTTATGTTTACCTTGTTCACTGAAAAGAGACCAGTTCCACAAATGGGTTCTCCATGAGTTTAGCACAGAAATAGTACGAACAGAAAATTATTTCTAGACCACTTAAGTATCATGCTAATGTCGATGTCCAAAGTAGGTTTCCTGGACAAGAATTTTTGGTACATATTATGACGAGTACAACACTGCATACTGATGAAATTAAAAACTGGACTGCCAAATATATAAATCAATCACATGAAAATGTCTTGAAAGGATGACCGATGATAAGTGACCCATGACTTATACTATGCTACCCCTGAAGACTATCCCTAAGTGTCTGATGGCTGTGCACTGTGGGGACCTAGAATCATTGTCCTTTCACGGTGTGATTGTGTTATTCTGAAAACAGAATGTTCAGGATAGAAATTTTAGTCACATCATCATAAGAACAGTGGTCTGCGATGAATCAGGATGATCAAAAATAAGCAACGATATGACAGGACAGACATGAAAAATGTAAATTTCCATCAAAAGCACTTTTACAGCCTTGGGAAATGCCTGAGAAGCCATGGTGTGGACTACATGTGGACTGCTGGTCCTTGCACTGTAAAATGCATTTGGTTTTAAAAATATGAATTCACACTGAAAAGATGTGTATGTCATAAATTCTGCTACATCTCCTGCAATTACTAAAACCTAACACAACCGTTACCACACATTGTATTGCAGAAATTTTAATGCCTCATAACAGATTCCATTTCAGAAGTGTGGACTCTTTCGCTTCACCAAAGAAACATTAAATATGTCATGTTAGTAGTAGTTTATGCTTCATCAAACAGCCTGGCAAAGATTGCCCACACACTGAAAGAAAGAATGAAAGGGACTGTGGAAAAAAAAATTATTTTATTTATCTTTTGTTGACTGAATTAGTCCAACTAGGCTAGTGGCCTTTTTTCAGAGGAAACCCAAAGTGGTATTTATTCTAGAGGGGAAATTTGGCCAGGACATCAGGGAATATTTTCGATAGGTGCCATAGGATCATTTACAACCACCTGAGCTATCACCACTACAAGGGGATGGAACCTCAGTTTAACATATCATCCAAAGGACAACACCACCCAGAGTGCAGCACCCTAAAGTGGTGCACTGCAGTGTCAGCAATCTGAAAATTCATCCAGTCACCTGGAGTGGGAATAAAACCCCACAGCTTTCTGATCTTTCAGCTCCAAAGTTGAGAGAGCAACCTCTTGAGCCACAGACACTTGTGGACTTTTCGCAGTTATAGCATTATTCCACAAATGATGACAGGTTTAGTACCAGAAGGAATGCTCATTATATCAAGAAGGCTGAAATGTATGCCTGACCCATTCTTGCCAAATATGAAAACAAAAGCCAGGGGAAAAAAAGCAGAGTCAGAAACAAATTGTTCATAAGGTTGCAAAGCTGGAAAGTTGTATAGCCATCTATGAAGTACCTTTAAGAAAGTAAAGTTATGATTAAAAGTGTAACATTGGTATAGATGAGAGTTGTTCAGGAGAAATATTTAATTTTTTTTTTTAAATAGGTAGGTGATCTGGATCACTAGGCTCTTTGCAGTCATAACCTACATGAAAACTAAAGAAAATGAATGCCAATACAGTAAATAGTATTAGGTAAACCCAATTAAGTTACACACTGTAAGTAGCTTGATACTACTAACACAAACGTAGATAGCAGTGAAAAGTACAGTAACAAACAGAACCAAGACTATGTGGTAAACTGGACAACTATATATTATTAATAACATTACCTTGTATTGCCAGTGTATTTACAAGTGACTGCTTCACAGACAATAATATTTTAATCCTTTTTAAAATTTGTAAATAAAGTTTTTTTTCTCCAACAACCATTTAATCATCATGCCACACTCCAGGCACTCAGGCTTCCCATTTGTTCATGTATGCATAAGAACCATGAGGCTCATTCATTTCTTTCCCTTGGAATAAGAGTTGAGCACTGGGGGTAGTGGCATCATCTGTGTCAAATCAAGATATTTCTGCCTTTAGCCAGGAAATTCCCTTGTGTATTCCCTTAGATGGGCTTTAGAAAGGGTATGTTGCCTGCTTCCTTGAGTGGTGTAGCCCTCAGAAGGCCCTGCTCCCTACACTGGAAATAATAGCCTCTGAATGAACTATGACTCTGATAGAGATTCTAGAATATGGTATGTACTGTGATCATGTGATCATGTGTGCCCAACCCATCCACGTAAGAGAGGTGAGCAGGTACTGCCTTATCATTCTTACCCCCTGCCCCATATCGAGTGAGTAAAATCTGTTATGACATGGAAACTGAATATCAAACAAATGTTGTTGGACCAAGCTGTGGCTATTTTGCTCAGTTACATATGCCAGTCTATGCATGCATGCCCAGATATTCCAGCTGTCAACTTGTTACTGTTAAGTTAAAGCTCTGTATCTAACTAGTCTTTCTCTTGGATTGTCTGGTTTTGCTGGGAAAGTAGTTGTCGCATCACAGTGGTCACTAAAGACTGGAATATGATCCACAACAGATATAAATCTAATTGATTGACTGCTGAGATACAGCCTGATACTAAGTGACCACAGGAAAGACAGTTTGATCTGGAATGCCTGGTAGCAAGTTGGGTAAAATTAATGAAAACTCTGTGAGTTTAATTCTAATGGCAGTTTACATCTTAAAATAAGGACTGCAAGAAAATCATTATTTGCACTTCAGTAGTTGATGGCTTTTCACTAGACAGTCCCCTCTGTGTCCTACCTTATGATTCCTTTCCGTTTGCCAGGGTCATACACCCCTTTACAGTCATTGATTCATTTACTCATGTAGTCTTTGAAGTCATATTACAATACCACACATGCATCAAGCATGCATAACACCTGTGTAATAAGGCATGTGACTCATTTTCTTTGGCTGTGTTAACGTTTATGTTCTTAGGAAGGTTGGCATAGAACACCTACCCTTATTATAACTTTACTTTCAACTAAACCCTCAGAGACAATCCAGTTTGGATCATTATCATTCCTTTTTTTTTCCATAATAAATTTTTATTGGTATATATTTTCCAAATACAATAAAATCACACACATAATTCACTACTATTACTATCAAAACTATATACAATATCTACACGAAATGCTTCCATATAAAAATCGTCATTATTCCAAAAATGAAAACACCTGGGAAGAAAAAACAAAGTCAAAACATTTGTAAAAGTACTTTGCGTCAATACATATCATACATGGTTCCAAAACATTGTTTCCTCCACAGATATATCCAAACTTTAATATGTTCCTAATAACAGTATTATGCTAATATAATATTAAAAACCTTTTCCCATATTTTCGGGTTATTAATATTTTTGTTACTTTGCTTCAGGAGTAATTTATGTGCTAATATATGCTTTATAGCCACAAGCTTAAAATTATCCCATGATGTCTTATCTGGTTCTAACCAATTTGTAGCTATATACAACTTCATCAGCAAAAAAATATTCATACATATTATAGTTTGTGATCTAGAGAGCTCTCTTGGAGGAACATGTAGAATCATAAATTCCCATGATAACGTTGTACTTTGATAACGCATCTTTTGTAGTTGTGTTCTAAGAGAGTTCCAAAGTTTATATATACACTTGCATCTCCAGAGCATATGAAGAAGATCCGCTGTTTGATTTGTGCAATATGGACAAGTTGGAGAATTCCTAGGATTGAATTTATGTAACCTAAGACGTGTATAATAGGCATTATTCCAAATCATCAACTGCGTATACATCAACTTTTGAAAAGAGATCGATTTTATTGTTAAATCAATTGCTTTTAATACCTGATTATCTGCTACTGTCATTTTGTTTACCCAATACCCTGACAACAGAATTTTATCCTGGAATTTTAAATCTTTAATTAATCTATTTGTTGTTGTTATAAATTTGACCTCCTGTTGGAGAGCCTGCCACAATTCAGAGCATTTATCCACAATTCCGGCTACAGGTTTAAAGTTTTCAAAATGACTCAGAGCAAGTTCTCTGATTTGTCTCATTATAACCATATAACTCTTAGGAAGGTTCAATTCCTGTCTAACTTGCGAAGTCGATAAATTAAATTTATTAAAAACATCAATCAGAGTCAAATTAACTATTAATGGGAATTTACTAAGATCAGTCAACTGATTATTTAGTTTAAAATTGGGATTCCTATGGAAAGGTTGAAAAACCATCATATATTGCAACAAGTCTACTGATTGGAATAAATTTTGCAAAGATAACACATATGTTTTTAAGTGGTCCATAATCCCATACTTTATCAAACTACTTTTACCCAAAAAGGGTAAAGCTTTAGGATTTATATTCCTATCTAGAATATGCTTGTAATTCAAGACCACCCAAGTTGGTATCCATTTTGTACTAGTTACCTCATAATTAGCAATTCTTAAACTCCTGTTGGCGTTCACGATTAAATAGTATACTTCAAAATTCGGTAACTCAAGTCCTCCTCTACTCTTCGGGGTCATTAATTTCTCATACGATATTCTAGTTTTCTTTGGCTCCCAAATAAATTTAGCTAAATCTTTATGAATTTGTTTAAAAACTGTCTTTGAAATTGATACTTGAGCACACCTAAAGATATACAACATTTGTGGTAATATATTCATTTTCACTATTGATACTTTTGCCAATACCGGTAGTCTTAAATTCCTCCATCTGCCACAATCAGCTACTATTTGTTCCCATACCCATTTAATATTATTACTATAAAAATCCTTATTATCCGTAGAGAAGCTAATACCCAAATATTTAATATTTTCTTTACATGATATCTTCCCCACCAGGGACATTAATGAAAAAGGTTTAGGGGTTCTTAACGGGAAAATACTAGTTTTCTCCAAATTAATTTTGTAATTAGAGACTTCTGAAAATTCATTAATAACATTTAATATCTTTTCACTATCAGAAATTGGAGTTGTACAATAAATAATAAGATCATCAGCAAATGCCGACATTAATAATTTATTCCTATAAAGTATTGGGAATCATTATCATTCCTATTGTGAAATCATGCAGTCACTTCTCAAAGAATATTATTTTTAACCAGGAGAAGTACGTTATATCCTACTCTAGGATTTGCCATCTGACTGTAAGATATAAAATATTTTGCTTCAGTTGTCAGTGGAATAATATCAGATTTAAGCAAAGATTCCTTAACAACTAAAACACCCATGCAATGAATTGCTTCCTCTGCTATCATTAGGATTAAAGGTAGCCAAAAGAAGACCATTGTTTAGTTTGCAGTACATAGTTTAAATCAAGAATACTTGCAGCATAATGAAAAGGAATGAAAGTCAGACTTGGATTTTGAATTGTTCTTAGGATCTATCCCTCCAAAATGGAATGTATAATAATGAAATACTGAAAATATTAAAATGTGCAAAGCAAAATGTCAAGCTTTACAATACTAAACTAATAGCAAATAGCTACTAATACAATACACATTAGGCTTATTCAGGTACAGAAAGTGATTCTACACCTGAAATCTTATAAACATAAGGCAAACATAGGTGTAAGCAAGACAGTTTGGTCCAAAATACTCAGGAAGCATAATCAACATACATGTTGCAAGATAGGTTCATAGGTTTATAGGTAAGTACTAGGCTAGCTGCCTTTTGTTTCTAAGCTGTGCAGTACAGAAGGACTTTCTACAACAATGGACACATGTGGGTCAAAAGATAGGTCACTGACCACATAAGTTCCTAAATCCCAAACAACTGGGTCAGCTGTTAGGGGTGTATTGTTAGTGTGGTAATTCCCTGGGTAGATGACTTCCCAAAGGATATAATAATGCATTTTTTGGCATTTCATTTCAGTCCATGATTTTGGCACTAGTTATGTATTTGAGACAAACCATCCTGTAGGAATGCTAAGTCATTTAGGGATTGAATGACAGCTCCTAGCTTGCACTCATCTGCAAACGTAGTCAGCCAGCGCCCTTTGCTATTATCTTTTACATAGAAAAGTAGATGACAAACAGGACAGACCCCAGGACAGAACCCTAGGGGACTCCACTGGTGACTGGTCTCTTTGTGGAGGTAACAGCCCCTATGTTGATTATCTGTATCCTATCTGTGAGCCTGTTGGCAATCCAGTGGGTGGCATGGGGGTTTATTCCCAGTTTATTTAGCTTTTCTACAATGCCTGACTGGTGTATTGCATCAAAAGCTTTGGCCAGGTTGAGGTATGTAGTGCGTATGTTTTGCCTTCATCCATTGCTTCTGTAACCTGTTCAAAAAAATCCACCAGCTTGAGTAAGCATGACATGCTCTTGACGAATCCAACCCGAGATGGGTCCAGTGTTTGGAGGTTCCCTATGTCCTGAGTAATTCATTCCATAATAAGTCTTTCCATGACTTTGCATATGAGGCTGGTCAGACTTATGGGTCTGCAATTGCCTGGGTCTGTGGATAGTCCTCTCTTATGAAAGAGAATGACTGTAGCTGTTCTCCATTTGCTTGGTGTAAAACCTGTGAGGAGGTTGACATTGAACAGTGTTGTTAGCGATGTGGCTAAATCATGCTTTAAGATGCATCCAGGGATATTGTCAGGACCCATCGATCCAGTTATTTTAGCTTTTGATAACATTTTTAAGACTTGGTTTTGTGTGGTAGCTGGAGGTGAGCCAGTTTTGGGAATTATCTTCAGGGACAGACAGAGGGGGGGGAGAAAGCTAAATTTATCACCCAATATGTTTGCTATATCTTCAGCCACTTCAGTGTAGGTAACATTGTTCACAAAACCTATGAACCTATGAACGTATAAAAACTCAGTGCATTGCTGGGTTGTGCTTTTGAGATTACAAACATAACTAAAAAATGCTTTGTAATTGTCTTTGACATAGCTATTTTAGTCTCAAACTCATGTTATTCTAGCAACTTTCTAAGTTTATAAGAGCAATATTTAAAATCTGAACACATCTTGGGCCTTTTCCCCTCCATTATTTAACACTGTCAAGATTTCTTACATTGACAGGTTGAAAGGTATAATCAAGTTTTATGCTGTAGTCCTGGGATTGATTCCCTCAGTTTCCCTCAGTTTCCACTTAACCTGCTCTCTAACTCTGAAAAAATTTACTCAGCCATGCAGTGTACCTGATAAGAGGGCTTTGTGCCTGCTGCATTTACTGTATTAACAAATACAACAATAATAAAAATCCATCCATTTATAGACCCAAAAAGACAGTACTACATGATTGCATTGTTATTGCGACACCATATTCATTGTGTTCACACTGAATTCAGAGCTCAGTGGAGAACGGATGGCATGAAATTCAGAGTGATTGTGGCATTTGAGTTACAGTCAAATGCATTATCCATTGCATGGTGCCCTCTTAGCAGTGCCTATACTGTAGTCCATAACTGTCAAAATAAGTCAGGAACATGTTAGTTTATAACGAGGAATGTATTTCTGTGTAAATGTAATGAATCATCTAGAACAGTCCTCATTTCTTATACAGTACATTCATATAATTTGGAATTCCAGTCACAGTAAATATATACTTATTTATGGCTGTGTAGCCCTGACAGCTTCTTATTTGGCAGGACGAACATTCTTTCTTTTTGAAAAAAATGTTACTGTACCACATCATGGTCACCATCTAAAATGGGACTGTCAGTCATTTCCTGTCTGGTACATTTCTTTCCCCCATCTTGAATGTGACCATGTATTATAGGGGTGGATTACTGCTCCAGCTTTAAAGAAAACTGTTACAATTCTAAAGACAGAAGTGTAAACTGTTACAGTTCCAACATTACTAAGAAATAATGATCACATTTCTATGTTCTGTACTCTGATAGTACAGTAATGTATCCTTTAGCTAGTCTTTGAAGTCATATTGTACTACTGATTATGTCAAGCATGTGCAAAGCATGAGCAATAAGACTTGTGACTGATTTTCTTCGATCGTGTTATATCAAATGTGTATTTACCTGGATGTTTTCTTGGATGGCATCACATTACATAAAATAGAAACTTAGTATGAAACCTGTAATCATACCAAAAACATTAAAAGACGAAGCCACTCCAGTGGTGTAGAGAATAAAGCCCTGACTAAGGCCAGCCAAGCCTGGTTTGATTAGCGGTTCTGGTAACTGTCTGTCCTGTGGGGGAGGGATTTTGTTGGTGACGTTCCCTAAAGGGAGGCATGGTCCAAAGAGGGGGAATTCCTTCTGAAATAACCAATGAGTGTGGAGATTGAGGAAAGGGAAAGTGGGTGGGGCATATAGTAAGGAAAAAAAAAAGAAAACACCAGACAGCAGCACGATCAGCCAAGCCCAGGATGTGAATTGCCTAGATTATAGTAAGTCATTATTAATTTTTATCCTGTTGACCGTCAAAACAACAATTACTAGATCACAGAAATCAAAATCTAATCCAACTGTAAATGAAGTATTAAATATTGTAAAAGATATAAAAGAACTGGAACTGGGATGTTTAAAATGGGAAGGAGCAAACTACATACAGATAAATGGAATTTGTGGAACAACACATGCAAAATAATGTTCAGGAGGAGGAATGAGGTTTAAGGGAAGGCAGGAACTGGGAAATGTATGTAATGTTGAACTAAATGAAAGTTACTGTAAAGAAAGGCAATAGAAATATGTAATTTGTAATTATGTAAATGAAAAAATGTTAATACAGTTTGTTTTGTTTTCTGTTAATGTATGTGCACCTACGTCTTCTCTGATAATTTAATAAAGTTGTTAAAAAAATCCATTACCAGCCCCAGCAAAACCAGAGTAAGCTGGTGGGGGGGGGGGTAAGAAGATGGCTGTAGGACCCAGCATAGATGTGGGGCACTGGAGGCCATGCTGGTAACAATGAGATATGCAGTAACCAAAAAAATATTTAAAAAAAAACATTAAGAGAAGGAGAGTATTGTGGCACTGAATATCATTGATGTGACATATAAATAAATTGGAAAAAACATGTACCCGTGTGTACATATCGTTAAACAAATCTCAGTTTTGTGATAACTCATTGTAATAATTTCACTGTATTTACACTTGTATTTGTACATTTGGAGCTTTTCTCCCCGGGCCTCCACTGCAAATGGACCTGTATCCAGTCGGACTTTCCCGTTTAACAAATGTAAAATAAATAAATACTGGAACAATAATTCTGATCAGTACAGACAGAATAGCAATGAAGAAACCAAGGTATGGTAGGAAGGAAAACAGAAGGTATAATTATTTACTACATACTACATACAAATATCAGGTATTTGCAAAGACAGAGCTTGAAGAAGGAATGCGTGAATAAGACCTGGTGCTACTAGAAAGGAAAGTTTTCTTGTTGACATAAAAAATAATGCACGTCTGGAACCTGATCCTAGAGAATGAATATAAGAACCTGTTTATAATTTTTTGTTCTTCTGCTATTATCTTTCAAAGACTGTTGCAATTTTCTGGCTGTCTGAAGCATATTAATACTAAAAAAATCTTCTAAAAATTCTGTTGGATACTTGCCTAAAACGATACTAAAGGATGAATAATAACATGCCAAATGTAAAAAAAAGACAACACAAAAAGTACAATATGTCAAGTTTGAACAAAAATAGATGTAATCTTAATTATATTACAAAATATGTGCACGTACTTCACTTTTTGCTTGTATAAACTATTTCACAAATACCAAGAAGTATCGTCCTTTCCTGTCTTTTTACAGCCAGTTCACTCCCCCACCATAACTGCTGTTCATGAGCTCACACCTCCAAATTACATTACCCATGCGCTACATCATTATAACCCCCAGCTGCTGTACATATGCCTATCCTGTAAGCCTCATGTGTTTATTTATCTAGTTAGTTAGTTACTGAATTTGTTAACTGAAGTAGTGCACTGATCAGTAATGACCAATTTCAGTCTCACCCCAGGGTCAGTAATATAACCACTCATACAGAGTATACAAGATAACAAAAAAGTGACAGTGAATAAAAAGTGCATAAGCCTATGAAAGCTTGCTGCTGGCTAAAACCATATCCATTACCATCAACTCAATCACAATGCTGTTAGCAGACAGATTGAGTTCTAGCTCAACCATTATAACTGACACAAATATACTGAACAGAACCACCCCAAAACTGAACTTCTATGATACCCCAATTGTTAGCAGCTTTTCACTAGACAGTTCACCTCTATGTCCAACCTTCTGTATCCTTTATCCAGGGTCATGCACTCATCTACATTCGTTCATTCATTCATTCATTCATTCATTCAATCATATACCTTTTGGGATGACATCTGCACTTTCTAGGTATTTCAGAGAATGATAAAACCCTCATTCCAAGGTGTGCCACAAATTATTTATTTGGATGACAGCTTAGTTATTGGGGTCACACTAGAAGAACATTTGTAGAACTTAGACATAGTTTTAAAAAGACTGAAGGAGGCAGGTTTGGATCTTAGAAAAAATATATATATTTTTCTGGGAAAAAGAAGTACAATATTTGCCACATGCAGGTAAATATAGTATGACTCCATTATACTTGGGGACCTTAAGTACAATATCAATGGCTTATAAGGAACTAAGCTAAATAAATTATTATTAAAATATTTTCTAGAACAATTAGTAAGGGACCCTACCAGACACAATATGCATACAGGAAACCATACCACATTAGCTCTTGTCATTACAAAAATGGCCATCTAATGCACAGGTATTAATATCATACCCACTTGTCTTAATGACCATTATATGGTAACATCTTACAGGTCTTCCATATCAACACAGCTAAACCCCCATGTACTTACAGTTTGGTCATTCCCTGAACAAAGTCGTAACACACCTGATCAGCACCTGAGTACTCTTAATAGGTCTTCTCTTTACCTCATTCAAAACTCAGTAGACACTCTATCATTTTTCAGCAAAACCCTTATCATGATCCAAGACTTGCTTTTCCCCACTACATGTCGGAGACTAAGGGGTCAGATGCACCTGAATATCAAATGATATCAGGAATCTTGTTAAACAGAGAGCCAATGTCTGGATAATTCAGGAAACCAAACTCACCAAATAACCAGATAACCTTAGAAAGCAGCCCAGAAAAGCAACCAACTATGCCAAATCCCTATTTTTAAAGTAGAGTCAAATGAGAGCTACTAGAAATCCAAAATATTTTTAGAAAGTAATAGAGACCCACACTGGCCACATTTCTGTTTCCTCATTCTCCTCCAGTACTAACAACGACTCTGCCGATGACTATAAAAACATTCTTATTTCCTCTATGCAAGTCATCACCAACACCTTCTCCTCCCACCCTTCCGAATCACACATCCTCAGATCATAGCCTTCTACTAGGACTGTATGCAGACTATGAAGTTCATTTTTACTTCTCAGAGATCTCTTTAAAAGGAATTAATACCTTTTTAAAAATGTAAAACTCTGCTCTTCCAACTTCAATTCCTGCATCCTGCCTTTCTTAAGAAAGCGACTAATAAAATTGCGAAACCACTTACCATTATCTTCAGTCTTTCCCTTACATCAGGAATTGTCCTACCAACGCTAAAACACGCTATCATTATCCATTTTCAAAGGTACTCTCTAACAAAACCCAAAAAGGATTAGAGGCCAACCTCCAAACTCTGCCCACTAATCCAAATCTTTGAGAAAACCGCATATAAACAAATGCTTAAGCACATCAATAGTTATGGCCTTCTCTCAGACAAGCAGAATATTTTTAGAAACACATTTAGCACTATTACAACCATTTCTGTGCCACATTCTCCATTTACAGTAATATCAGCAATGGCCTCATTACAGCTGGCATATTTGTTGATGTGACAATTATATTCAAAGCTCTAAATCAGACTGCTCATCATCAAATTACAAAAAAATTAAATCTGGTACTAACAAAATATTGGAACAGATCATTTCAGGTCTGTTCTAGCCTCCAACATACATCAGATGGCACTCCTAGTATCAATGTACCATAAGGCAGTGTTTTAGCCACCACCCCACCATTCTTATTATTTATGAGTTAATGGTCTCGCCAAAGACTTTTCTTCATTGAATGTTACATTACATGTTGATGACATCCTACTTCTAGACTCAGTCAAGTCTCCCTCTAGACTATAAAACTGACTCCAACAGTACTTTTCTAACCTAGGCAGAGAATAACAACCTTCTCTCTCATTAACTGTTAAAAGGCTAAAAGATGCTCTTTTTCACTCCACACAATCTGCCACACTTTACAGTGACTGGTAACCACAACAATAGTATCTCTTTGAAAGACACATGTCTGGAGCATTTATCCCTGAGTCTCCATTGAAAATGGACTCCGTCCCAGTCAGACTTTCCCAGTAGAGATGTTAAATGAATAAATAAATTCTGTCAGAATACAAATACTTGGGTTTTACTCTTGACGCTTCCCTCATCTTCAGTGTTCACATCAACAGTATAGTTAAAAAAGTATTGTCACCACCAAAATTATGCTATAGAATTCCACAATCTCTCTCCCTCCTTCTGCTCACATTTCCCTTTGTAAAAATGCAGTTTTTCCAAAACTAGAATCTGAATTACCTTCTCTAATAAAACTGTTTCAAATCTCTCTTGAAAACAGAGCACCTGTCCCCCCTCAACATGAGGTATTTTACAAAAGTATATTGGCAAAAACCTTATCCACCCCCACATTGCTTTTTTAGGCAAAGCAAGTCCTTAGAATCCTCCTCTAGTTATAATATGAAGATAGATATGTTATAATATGAAGATGGATAATATGAAGGTATTGCTGCTCAATGCTAAGAGCCTTAACAGAAACATACATTCCCTACAGGCACACCTACCCCTTGAATGCATCAATATATGCATTATCACAAAGACCTGGTTTAAGGATATCAACAGCACCACCTCAGTGTAAAGCTTCAGTGCCTACCATGCATTCAGACCCACTGCATTGAAGGAAAGCATTAAAGGTGGCAGTGTCTTTATGTTTGTAAACAAAATCTCACCTCCAGACTCATTAGGCAAGATAATGACCCAGTACCCTAAGCACACAGTCAGTGATGAGAGATCTGGGCACACACGTCGACAACAACCTTAACATCTGGCTCCATGTCTCCACAGTGGTAAGAATGGCATTTTATATTGCTCATCTCATAAGTAAGGGCATTGCCTCCAGAAAAAAAAAGGTTATAACCCCCCTGTACTCTTCCCTCATTGGGCCAATAATAGTTTACAATGCTCCCTTTGGTTTGTTCCTTTCCAAACACCTGCAGCAATTAGAGAGACCACAAAGGTTCCTTGCAAAGAAAATTCAGGGTCTTCAAGATCTGTCTTATGTGGAGAGACTGAAATCATTGTAACTTTACTCTGTGTCATACATACTGCTCAAAGGTGATCCGTGCCTTGCATATAGAGCAATTTCTGATCCAGCTTTAATGGAAATGCAGTACATTTGTAAGTCAAAGGCATATGGGTCACTCGCTCAAAGGACCTTAACCTGGTATGTGACATCAACAGAACTTGCTGGAGAGACAAATTTGTGTCACAGACGTTGCCCCATCTTTGGAGCAAGATTCTTATTCATGTTAAATAAAGCCCCTCACTGGTTTATTTAAACATAATTTGGACAATTGAATGGGTAACTAGAAATTCATCCCAGGGGTTCCACCTGTGTGCTTCTTGGACAGAGATATTAGGTGCTGATTTTTGTGTCTGCTTGAACCAGACACCCTTGGGAACATGGATTGAACTTGGCTAGGCTTGTAAGGGCCCTGGGGCTGTTAGACTAATAACCTCCTATGATCCTATGTTCAACTTACCATTAACAAAATCTCATATCATATAGTAGCTAATTATAGGACCTCACTAAGTCCAGCATGACCCATACCTTCTACCTGAGCAGTTTGGAAACCCTAAACATTTATCCAAACACCACTCCCTAGAAGACTAGCATCAACCAGGAAACTTATACATCCCCAAACATTTATGCCTAGAGATTTCTGAATTTCATAAATATTTGGTGAGTCTGCACCTCATTTTGTGAAGACAAAATCCTAGACTTAGTACTCAGCAATATGGGACAGCTCTGTTCCCTGCCAGATGTAATATTCTACAATTGGACCATAAATCAAGTCATATTCACCAAAAGACTTTAGCAAGAAGCATCCTCCAATAATGTGGCATTCAGGACTATGCTAAAGTTTATCTTCTAAAACTGATTGATGACCTGTCAAATGCAACATTCTCTTATTCCCTGATGACCAATCCTTCAATCCCCAATTCTATGCAGATATAAATAATTGCAAAGAAGCATGTGTCCCTCTCCGAAATAATCACAAAGCCAAATTTAAAAATAAACCCCTATAGTGGAACCCAAAAATAAGCAGACTATACAATAAAAGGGAAAAGCTCATTGCATGTAAAAATAAATGTTACACAAATGGCAAAACATATTCTTGCCAAACTTAACAAGGAACTTTGATCCCTGATCAAATTACCCAAAGCTAAATATAAACTGAAAATAGCCACCCAGGCAAAATATAATCATAAAGCCTTCTTTTACTATGTTATAAACCTCAGACATAATGCTCAGAGCTGTACAGAGCTAATAGTAAATGATATCACATACTCTTATCTCAAGGACATAGACAATGTACTAGAAGGGAAATTTAGCTCAAACTTCACATACCAAAAACCACACGCACACTCACACACACACACACACACACACACACACACACACACACACACACACACACACACACACACACACACACATACACACACACACACACACACACACCCTCAAATCTCCCAGATAAAAGTCCTCAAAGCACTGCTCATAACCAGAAATACTGCTTCTATGGTGCCTGATAACATACCAGCATGCCTAGTGGTCAGCCTGAAATTCAACATGTCAAAATCTTTACAGATGCTGTTCAATATGAGCCTCTAAGCATGGTTTGCACCAGACAAGTGGAGGACTGCAGCAAGTAGTGGATTATAATAGAGGCAAAATGGGTAGCCGCCCTGGGCCCACAGCTCTGGGGGTCATGGGCAGTTAGCATATATGAAATAATTTAATTTAAAAAATAATACAGTGACTTTTATTATGTTCAGAACAGCGAACTCTTTCACTTAGCTAATATGCCAAACATAACAGTCGCTTCATTCGATTACTAAAAAAAGTGAAATGATAGGCACTATGAGTATTATTTTCTTCATGTATTCACAGTGCCTATCTACTGCTACCACATGCTCAGAACAGGCCAGTTCCACTGCTCTATTTATTTATTTACTTTTACATTTACTTAAACCTAAATAAAGAAATAAACAGTCCCAGTATTCCCCTGCACAGCAGCATGCATAACAACCAGTAAATGAACCGCTGTTTGTGCTGCTTCTTAGTTTTCGACACCCATGGCAATTTATGTGCATAAACTGACAGACACACAGATGGAATGTCAACAAAGTCCCACCTTCACCAATAAGATAATAATATACACAGGCAGTATATGCACTAAATACTGCTCATCTCTCAAGTGCACCTCATTGTGCAGAAAATTCTGAATCTGAATCAGAAGAAGATCAGCGGCAAGCAGAGTCTTCATTCCGCTGTTCCGCATTGACCAGCAAAGGCTCTGATTTCCATTCTATCATTGGCTAGGTTTGACTCATAAACAAACCAATAAGAGAATGTCATCATAGGCTCTTCAAACAGTTGAAATCCTGAAGCTGGTTGAGTTTTCTCACCACTGAAGCGGACTTTGTTCCGATTGTACCTCTTTACTGCAAAAGTCATGGCTCAGCAAAAAAAAAAAATGGAATGCATTAGCATGGTGAATCAGCAAGCTTTGGGAGTGGGAGAACTGTAAACATTTGTAGCATAGTGCTGCTGCTCCTTTAATGCAGCAAGGACTAGTCTATAGTTTACAGATTAGCATGGTGACTCAGCAAGCTTTGGGAGTCTATAGATTATGAATTAGCATGGTGAGTCAGCAAGCTTTGGTAGTGGGAGAACTGTAAACATTTGCAGCATAGTGCTGCTGCTCCTTTAATGCAGCAAGGACTAGTCTATAGTTTACAGATTAGCATGGTGAGTCAGCAAGCTTTGGGAGTGAGAGAACTGTAAACATTTGCAGTATAGTGCTGCTGCTCCTTTAATGCAGCAAGGACTAGTCTATAGATTATGGATTAGCATGGTGAGTTTTTTTTCATGGAGCAGTGATTTTTTCCCCCCTGGAAAAAAATCACTGTTCTGTGAGTTTGCTGTTTAGGGTTTTTGGTCTTTTAGGTTCAAAGAAAGGGCGTTGGAACTTATCACCATTCGATGTGGTGATATAGACCCATTTTATGATACAAGGGTAAACAGTTTTAAGGTCTGTGGCTGACAAAGTTTGTTAACGACTGCAAAATGGGAGAAGTCACAGAATCTCCAAATTATGTCAACGTCCTACAAGAGAGTCTTACAGAAATGACTCATGCCAATGTCATGGCCTTAAACTCGATGCAAAAAATGTATCATCATTCCTTTTGGTAAAAGCAATGTTCCTGCTAACTACCACATCAGTAGCAACACCTGAAGTACGCAGTCAGTGGTGAGACACCTGGGCACACAGGTTAAAAACAACTTTACCTTTGACCACCATGTCCCCACAGAGGTAAAAAGGGCATTCTGTATTGTTCATCTCGTAAGTAAGGGCATTGTCTCCAGAAAAAAGAAGTTATAACCTCCCTGCACTCTTCCCTCACCAGGCCAATAATTTCATATAACACCCCTTTTGGTTTGTACATTTCCAAGCACTGGCAGCAATTGGAGAAACCACAAAGGGTCCTCACAAGGAAAATTCAAGGTCTTCAGCATATGTCCTATAGGGATCATCTGAAATCACTGCCACTTTGTTCTGTTTCCTACAGACTACTCAGAGGTGATCTCTGCCTTGCATATAAGGCAATCTCTGACCCTGATTTATTGGAAATGCTGCATATTTGTATATCAAATGGTACACTGGTTACTCGCTCTAAAGACCTTAACCTGGTATGTGACATTAATAAAACTTGGTGGAGGGACAGATTTGTCTCCTAGAGGTTAATACACCTTTGGAACAGACTCCCACTTCATGTCAGACAGAACATCTCACTGGCCCTCTTCAAACGCAATCTGCACAATTGGACAGGTGACTGTAAAGTCACCCTGAGGGCTCCACCTGTGTCTGTCTTGGGCAGGACAACAGGTGTTGATCATGCAAATAAGGGTAAGATGTTGGCTAGGCTTGTAAGGGCCCTAGGGCCATTATCCTAGTAACTTCTTATGATCATATGATCCTATGATCCTATGCTCTTACATTTGTGACTATGTGACCTGGTGAAACTATTTAAAGCAATTTTTCCTTTTTTTTTTAATTTTGCAAAGTATTGTTGTGTCAATGGCCACACATTACACACTGGCAAATGGATAATTTTATTTATTTATTTATTTATTTATTTATTTATTTATTTATTTATTTATTTGACATTTGTTAACCGGATTAGTCCGACTGGGCATTATAGCCCTTTTGCAGCACAGACCCAAAGAGAAAAGCTCCACAGATAAATAAATACATAAACAAAACATCATACAATATTATAAACAAATACAAAAACAAAATACCATACAATATTAACATACAAATGTATATACACAGGAGAAACAGAATACAACTTCTAAATGAACATGTTAGAATACAAGAGTAATATTGAGGGTTTAAACAGCCATGGTACATATTAAGTATACAAAATATAATATAAACATTTAGACTCTATCTAACAGTCACCATCAGAGAGAAATTCAAGG
Source organism: Protopterus annectens (assembly GCF_019279795.1). NCBI lineage: Eukaryota > Metazoa > Chordata > Ceratodontiformes > Protopteridae > Protopterus > Protopterus annectens. Next base: position 1,636,121,170 of record NC_056726.1, on the reverse strand, counting down.
TTGGTTGAATATCATAAAGACCTTAAATGAGTAGTTGCGGTAAAATGTGCAAGCTGAGAGGGGGAGGGGAAGAGGAGAGGAAGTAGTTTAGGTGGTAGTGGGCCAAGGACAAGGAAAATGGCTAACCATGTTTGCCTTCACCCTATAAATGCATTGTATGTTGTTTTAGGTGGTTTATTTGAGTTTAGAAAAGTTTTATTTTACAGCATTATAGTTAGTAAGGGGTTTGATCAGAGAGTTAAAAAGTGCACCCTCCATGCAGTAATTACACATGGTCTTTTGACGTGGATGGGTTATATAGTAACACTAGGCTTTTCTGACTTTGTTAAATATACAGTTGTCAGACAGTAAAGTCAATAAATAATTAATGATAGCATCATATTGTTAAATGATTGTTTTTCATATTATTAACTGACAATTTATAGTCACCCATTTTTTTCTGTCAGCTTTTATAACCTTTTACTTGGTTCATCTCATAAGTAAATGGATTGCTTCCAGAAAAAAAGGGGGGTTATTACCTCTCTGTACTCCTTCCTCATTAGACCTATAATTGACTATAATGCCCCATTTGGTATGTACCTCTCCAAACACCTGTACCAACTGGAAAGGCCACAGAAATACTTCACAAGGAGAATCCATGGCCTCCAACACCTGTCTTATGCAGACTGGCTCAAATCACTATCACTCTACTCAGTGTCATACAGATTGTGCAGAGGTGATGTGTGTCTCACCTACAAGGCAATATCAGACCCCATCCTACCAGAGATGCTCCATATCTGTAAGTCTAACTGCTCGTGCATTACCTGCTCGAAAGCTTAAATCTAATATGCGACATCAACAAAACCTGCTGGAAAGATAAGTTTGTATCTCAGAGGCTGACTCATCTCTAGAATAGACTTCCCATACATGTCAAACAGAGTACCTTGCTGACCCTCTTCAAGCACAGCCTTGATGAGTGGATGGGAAACCACAAATTTGCCCCAAGGGTTCCACCTTTGTCCCTCATTGACAGGGGTGACAGGTGCTGACTGAGGTTTCTTTTTTGGGGATAAACTCTTGGCTAGGCTTGTAAGGGCCCCAGGACCATTAGTCTAGTAACCTCCTATGACCCTATGACCCTATGATGATGCACTGATACTACTGCTACAAGTAGTGCACCAGTTTTTTTTTCCATTTTTTACAGACAGACCTAGAAGACCTTCCCAACTTTTGCTGTCATTACTTTGTAATGTGATTGTTCTATACCACAACAGGCATGGACTCCATTCCTAAGTCAAAGTATGATTAAAGTTAGTGAAATTAGTATTGCTTCCGTCTTTGATGTTAATCAAAAGTGTTCTTCACAGTGCCAACAATGTGCCCAAAATTGACTCCTTCTGCAATTCATACAGTTACAAGTATCAGTGGCATATCTAAAAAAGACTGTAAACTGTTTTTTACGAGACTCATTGTTCCTACTAGTATTGGAACTGTCTGAGTATCCCTCTTTCACATTGCCCTCATTTGCTGCCTGCAAACCCAGGTATTTTATAACTTTGTGTCTGTATGTAAGATAGTAGAATCACTGGTTATAGCAATTTCAATGATCAATGCTACCGTTGTGTTCCTTTCATGGACTACTATATCTGTTTTTCTCACATCTGTTTTTTGAACTGTTGGTAATTGGTGATCCCATGTAATATAAACTTCATCATTCTCTATAATGCTTTGCGTCTCATGTTTCCAATGCTTCTCAGCTACTTCAACATTATAATGGTTGCACAATTACCAGTGCAACAGTCTTGCCACATTATTATGCCTTTTATTATACAAGCCCTCTACCATTAGTGTATCACACCCAGCAACAAGATATGCAACTGTTTCCAGTTCTGTTTTACAGAGCTTGCATTTGTCATTTTCTCCCACATGCTCAATGGAGTCTGTTAACCAATGTGTACATAGTCCACTATCGTATGCTGCCAATATTAACCTTTCATCCTTTGGTTTAAATTTGCCTCTCCTTAACTATTCCTGTGTTTGATCCTGATCAACATGTGGTTGTTCCAGGAGTTTTCTGTATTTGCAGCTATATTTATGCCTTCTCATCTGATCCTTCTCCTAATAGTCTTTCTTTTGTTTTTTTGTAAATTCAGTTGCTGCTTGATTTTTGTCTACTGGTTTGGTTTCCATTCCTGCTTGACAACAATATTCTTCTGTTAAACTAAGCAAGGAAGTCATCTTAGACTTGTGGTCTTCATATTTCAAAACTTTCACTATGTTTGTATCTGATGAGGTCAGCAGGTATGTATGCAGTCATATGACTGCAGATCTATAAATGTAATCAATTTCAAGGAGGCCTATAACTCCTTCAGAATGAGGAATATATGATCTCAGCATACACTGATTTTTGTATATCATTTGATAAGCATGAAGCATTTTTCTTGTTTTCCTGTCTAACTGATCCAATACTTTTTGGGATCAGTCAATCACCCCAAAACTGTAAGTTAGAACAGGAAGAGAAAATTGGTTTATGCCTTGATCTTTGTTCCTACATGTCAGGGCTGTTTTCTATATTCATTTTAGTCTTCTAAAATATTCCTTACTGAGTTTTTTCACATTTGTTGATGTTTTATTGTTGATCCTTCATCAATTCCTAAATATTTATACACTCCATTCTGCTTAATTTCCTTTATATCACATTACTGTCCCAGACTGACATTTTCTTATTGCTGCAGCTTTCCTGATTTAAATGTTACTTTTGCACATTTATCAAGACCAAATGACATTTTTGTATCATATGAGAAAGTTTTGACCACTTGCATTTATGCTTTCAGCTCATCTGATAACTATACAGTTTTAAATCATTCACAAAAAGAAGATAAGTCTTTACACTTTGTTGTTTTCCTGTAGGCAAATTGTAACCATGACCTAATCTGTTAAGTAGGCAGCTTAATGGGTTAAAGGCAAAACAAGATAGCAATTGGGACAAAGAGTCACCCGAGAATATTCCCCTTTGAATTTTTATCCCTGGGATAATAATTTTTCCTCTGTCATGGCTTAGCTGCAAAGTGGTTTGTCACCATTTCATGGTCAGCTGCAATGTAACTGATCACTGTAGAGTGTCTCTTATACATCTGTAGGCACTCCTTTCTCCATGAATGTGGGATGCTGTCAAATGTTTTATGTAAACTAATTACAGTAGAGTCGATTATCCAAACTAATTGGGACCTAGGGTAGTTCAGATAATCAAACATATAATTGAACCGGATAAAAAACTTCTAAAATCTTGTTTTTTCTGCATGCAGGTAACACACTTTTCAACCATTTAGCAATTCCAGTGGACAATAAACAATATTTTTCACACATGAGTGGGCTACAAGCTCAAAAAGCATGCACAAGCGAATACGTATAATGTTTACATATTCAGACTTTATGATTTTTCCTACCAGAAAACTTTGGTAGCGTACATTCAAATAATCGGCCCTCTACTATATACCATACTTAATTATTTTTTACAATTCAACATTATGACTTTAACAACCAATAATCCTTTGTTCCATATGACTTTCTTTTGTTACCCTTTTGTTCTATTGCCAAGTAGCAAGCAGTTTGCTACAATTTAAACGTAAAAAAAAGTGTCTTTTTAACTAATCTCTGAGTACTGTAGCACTCCATGCAAGCAGGGTATAAATTGTAGCAACTGCTTGCTACATTTGTAACAATAGTTTGCTACAGTTTAAAAGAAGAAATGACTGAATGATGAAATTTTTAAGTAAAACCTGAGTGGTGTAGCACTCCATGCAAACAGTTTAGCAAAATGTGTTGAAGGATGGTCAGAGCAGGCCACAGAGATGGGACCTGAATGGCTGAGGAAGGTTCATAGGTGGGGGAGTTTTACATCTAGCCATGTGGTTGGCATACCAGTAGAAGGAATGCCTGTTTTTTTTTTTTTTTTTTTTTACTCTTCAGTGGAAGAACTGGGGGGGGGCTGAGTAAAAGTTACTGTAATGAACTAATTGCTACAATGTAAAATGTAGTGACTGGTTTATTACAGTGAAGTGATTTTTTTTTGTTGTTGTTGTTGTTGCCCCTCTTCAATGGAAGATCGGGGGGATCTGACTGCAATAAGCCGATCACTACAATGTAGTGATCAGCTTATTACAGTGAATTGCTTTTTTCCTTTCTCATTTATTTATTTATTTGAAGAGCTTGGGGGTGGATTTAGCTGTAATAAGCCAATCGCTACAATGTACTTCAGTTGAAGAGCTGATGGGGTGGGGCACTGGTTCATGGTACTGGCATGGGACGCTGGTTGAGCCAGCTATGCTTCTATAGTCCCCCTGCAAACAGTTGACCCAAGTCATGTTGTTGTTTTCAAAGGCAGATCCTGCCAATTTAATCTGGTCAACTTCTTCAAAAAGGTGGGAATCAAGTGATTATTGCTAATTAATTATTTGATTGGTGTGGTTATTTAAGTATTGTTTTCATTAAAGGATTTTGTATTCTGATGAAGTCTCTTGACGAAAGCGTTGAATAAAGTGTGGTACGCTAATCTGCTTGTTTCTTGATTGCCTCGACTACTGGTTCCAGATTTTTGTTATTTCTTCAAAAAGGTCATTGAAGCAATGGATGAAGGAAAATCTGTACACAGTGCATATTTAGACATTGCAAAAGAGTTTGACACCATCCCACACACAGGTGTTGTTGATCAACATTTAGCTGGTGAGTTTATCCCTGTGTAACTCATTGAATTACAAACTGCTTCACAAATAAGACCCATTAAATTAGAGTGGGTGGAGCTACCTCCTCCAAAAGACCTGTTACTAGTGGTATTCCCCAGGGTTTGGTCCTTAACCCGGCCTGCTTTGGTGTTTACTTCTCAAAGGTCAAAGATAATGTTAGGTTTGCTGATGACTATAAACTTGGTACAATCATTAACTCTCCAGAAGATACCAGGATTGTGCAGGTAGGCCTTTCTGAAACAAATATCTGGTGTCAAAACAATGACCTAAAACTAAACTAAAAAATGTAGAACAAGCAAATACGAATAAAGTGGTGTAGGCAAACTGTCCTTCCAAAATTAGAAATACAATGCAAAAACAACAAAGGAGACTCCAGACCACAGCTACTAAAAACATATAAAAGTTTAATCCAAAGTGAGCACTTTCGTAGCTCAAGGCTACTTCATCAGACAAAACTTACATTAAAATGTGCAGTTTATATACCTTCAAGTTAAGTAATCACTCAATTAAATAACTAATTAGCTTAAATGTACATAGCCATATTCATTGACACTAAGTAAACTCAAAATGTAAAACTGCCTAAAAAAGCATCTTCCACCTAGTTCATTCATCTAATAGTGTATATAGGCACAAAAATAAAAAACACATATCAAAAAACATTTTAAGAAACATCTACCTAGTATATGGCCCTATCTAAAGATGCATATACATATTATAAAAACATATATTGTTACTATAAAACGTTTTCATTCAGAATGTATGGAATATATAGTAAAATAAATACATGATTTATCTAGCCACTGTTATCTGATGCCTTTATCCATTAGTACTGGTTTAATACAAATTTTGTCACTGATGCCTTACCAACACTGGCGTGCAGCCTGATTATCCATTCAAGTTCCTTGACTTCGACTTTATTCTTAATACCACCCCCCTCTAATACTGGATCTGACCATATCTATCTCTAAAAACGTGAAGTGATGCTCATTACCACATGTCATGGTATGCTTCACCAGGGCATTGGTATCTATCTGCTTAGAGATGTCATAGAGGTGTTCCCTCATCCGATCACGTAGTCTACTTGTCGTCATTCCTACATAGGGATACTATACTTACTATACTATACTTACTTTTTATAGTAACAATATATGTTTTTATAATATGTATATGCATCTTTAGATAGGCCCAGATACTAGGTAGATGTTTCTTGAAATGTTTTTTGATATGTATTTTTTATTTTTGTAGCCTATATACAGTATTAGATGAATGAACTAGGTGGAAGATGCTTTTTAGGCAGTTTTACATTTTGAGTTTACTTAGTGTCAATGAATTTGGCTATGTGCCTTTAAGCTAATTAGTTATTTAATTGACTGATTACTTAACTTGAAGGTATATAAACTGCACATTTTGATGTAAGTTTTGTCTGATGAAGTAGCCTTGAGCTATGAAAGCGCTCACTTTGGATTAAACTTTTATATGTTTTTAGTAGCCATGGTCTGGACCCTCCTTTGTTGCTTTTGCAAACTAAAAAATGTGTTAATGTATCCTTCCATAAACATGACATCCCCAGCAACTATCACATTGACAACACACCCCTAAAAATTGATCCATTGGTGAGGGACATGGGAACTCATGTAAACAATGACCTGTCATTCAATCACTGCATATCCACTGTTGTAAGGAAGTCCTTCATTCACAACTTATTACTAAGAATATGCCTTCTAGGTCCAGGGAGGTGGTCATTCTACTGTATTCAGGACTCATTAGGCCGAGACTATAGACTATAATGTCCCCTTGCTAGGTACCTGTCCAAACACCTGGCACAACGCAAGTACCAACAACACTTTCTCACTAAGAAAATCAAGGTCCTGAATCACAAAAGCTGCAATGACCACCTCAAATCCCTGTCCCCCTTTTCAGTTTTGCACAGGCTACTGAGAGGCAATCTCTGCCTTGCTTGCAGATTCTCTACCGACCCCATCCTATCAGATCTACTACACATCCACAAGTCCAATAGTGGTAGAAACACCTGCAAAACAAATCCCAATCTGTTCTGCAGCTTGAACAGAACATCCTGTAGAGAAACATGTACCTCATGGAGAATACCACTCAAGGTGTCTTCCACTCCATGGAAAGCAGAGAATGCCTCTTACTCTAGTCAAAGGTAATCTGGATGAATGCACAAGAAAACACAAGTTCACCCCTGGTTTCCCACCCTTGTCCCTTATGGACAGGGGAAACATGTAAATGCCTGCATTCATTCATGCTTATAACGGAAATGGATATGAGCACTATATAGGCACAAAAACTTTCTCTCACACCAAGCAAGAGTCAGCCTTGCCCAGAGTCACCTTCTGTCCACACTACTGTACGCAGCACCTATTTTCACCCATATTAGAAAAACTGACCTAAACAAGCTAGAATCCTGTTACAATAAGACAGCCAAGTTTGCTACAAACTCCAGTTACAGAACACATCACTGTGTTGCACTAAATTAACTAAAATGGCTAGAGTTACCACAACTACTTAACTACCACCAGCTAGTTACTGCATATAACATCCTTAAGTACCCTGAAAAAAACCCATCTATATCCAATCTTCTTACCCATTACACTGCAAATCAGCATCTCCGATCTAGTGACAAATCTCTCCTCTGCATTTCCAGGGCAAACAATACTGCAGGCAAAGCACTCTTTTCCCACAATGTTGCTAAAAACTGGAATTCCCTCCCCCATTCTCTGACCACTGCCTCTCCCACCCCACAATTCAAAATCTCCCTCAGCTCACATCTGCTAAACACCTCGTTATGTCCTTGTATCACTTAACCTTTACTCTCCCATCTCCCCCCTTCTTTTTCCAACTTCCAAGCTACTCACTTTAACCCTCTGCAGTATTAAACCCAGTCAATAACTCTGGCTGTTAGTTATTACTTCTCATAGCGGGCGATCGCTCCTCTTTTTGTCACAATCATTATACACCTGCACATTAAATGGAATTCCTGACTGTTTCTCCTGGAAAATGTCTTTTTCCAATTTATTTTATATATTTTCAATGTTTGTCTGGCAAAATGTCTAACTCCATGTTGTATTATTTAAATGACGTTTGTATAACACTGTATAAATTTGCTTCTCTTGTTTTTTTTTTTTTTGTAACAATGTTTCGGAGCTTTTCTCCCCGAGCCTCCCCTGTAAATGGACCTGGTCCAGTTGGAATTTCCCAGTTAGCAAATGTAAAATAAAAATAAATAAATAAAATAAAAAGTAAATCACATGTAGAATACTAGAGCTAGAAACATATTGGGATTCCATGGCTAGACTTCTAAATATTCCCATAAACCCAGTAAGCACCTATGAACCTCTAATACTCCTAGGCTTCAGACTACGGAAAACAAAATTTGCAAATTCAAATTGTTTGTGGACCCTCTTACCTACCACTGTAACCTAGTTAAGAAACTCATTTGGCTACTTGTCTTGCACAGGTCAATCTAACTCCTAGGTTCACTCATATATAAAGTATCAAAAGAAAGGCTGCTGCCTTCCATTGAAGAGAAAACTCCCACTCAGAAAGCAGCCGTAGACACTAAGAAACAGTCAAGAAAATGTTATTTTCTTGAGAAGGCCCCCTTTCAATATAGTTAGAAGAGATCAGGCCCCCTTTTAATATAGTTAGAGGAGATCACACCTTTTCCAGACTGGCCTGTGCCTTAAGAAAAGCTCCTGCCATAGATAAAAGGCCATGATTTTCTTCAAGGGTTTACATCATCCCTTGTGAACATCTCCTTAGTGAAATATTGTGTAAGTGCTTCAGAGATAATGGTTAACAAGATAACTCAACTCAGACTCTGGTGTAAGCCCCACCCTGAAGTGTGACCTATACTTTAATGCAATGTGTATTCTGAAGTATTACCAACACATTAATGTATATAATGTACATAGCCTTGTATGTGCTGCTGTTCTCTGTTTCAAACAATAACCTTTACTATAGGTCAAGCATCACATCTCATTGGTAAACAGTCAATTAACTTAGACTGCACAATGGTGTATCAATGTGATTCTCCACTACATTAAGGTGCTGTTCAATTAATAGATATTTTTGCCTTCCATTTTACTTCACTAAGCTTATTTTGGTCAAATTGTATATCTGTATTCAAACCAAAATTATAAGTTAAACGGGTGTATAATTAAAAGGTGTCAACTGAAATATCAGTTCACTTGCCTTATGAACCCAAATCATGGCTGAAAAGGGTCTTTGGACTAGTTCACTGGCCAGGTTAACAAACAGCAAAAAAAATAAAATGAATAAAAGAAGGATATGGTTTATGTCCTGCAGAAGCTGAAGTGAAACTATTATGGAGGCTCCATTCCTACAATTGTTACTTAGTTTAAAGAATATTTGGTAATGTATTATAACATATCTTTACTGAATATTTAAACCTTATTGAACTCTTTGTTTCACTTCCTATTCAAAAATGTAAGGCAGACCGAAAAAAGAGCAGTAATTAATATTTCAAAGTACAGAACCTTGCTATAGTCTACTCAATTATTTCATCTTCTAATCACCTCTCTCAAGATTCACTGAAGATTGACCCACTTTAGAGACCAAAGTATATATTATACATTATACTCTGTTTGATTGTACATTGCATTGTGCTTGTTCACTGGTATGTATAAACACAGTTTTTCCTGTGTAATTAGTCAACACTATTCTGTTATTGCTTACATTTCTGTATTTTTTGTTTGTGAAATGTTATATTTCACCAGGGCTGAACCTGAAATTGATCAGTATTGATCAGTATACTACCCCGGTAAACAAAGATAAATAAATGTATTTATTTATTTTACTTTTGTTTACCAGGGAAGTCTGACTTGGAACGAAGCCAATTTTCAGGGAAGGCCCAGGGAGAAATGCTCCAGATGCATGTCTTTGTAATGTGGGAGGAAACCGGAGCACCCGGAGGAAACCCACATGAACGCAGGGAGCACATACAGACTCCACACAGAAGGCACCCCAGCTGAGAATCAAACTAGAGAACGTCTTGCTGTGAGGTGGCAACTCTTCCACTGTACAACTGCGCCATCCAAATAAACCTTTATTCAGCTGACTGAGCTTCAATTCATTACTGCAATACTTCAGTTTATATCATAAAAAGTGTATTTTCACATAGAATCTATAATGGTAATGAGAAACCCGTTTGTTTTATATATTGTACAAACGCCTGCTGAGCAAAAGCACTGAGAACTATTCAAAGACCACGTATCAGTAATTTTATTTTAGTTCAGGCATTTCTCACCTATTTGTATGGCTGTGCCTTACTATATATTCATATCACACAGTTATATTTACCTTGTTCACTGAAGAGAGACCTGTTCCACAAACGGGTTCTCCATGAGTTCAGGATAGAGATAATATGAACAGAAAAGTATTTCTAGACCACTTGAGCATCATGCTAATGCTGATGTCCAAAGTAGATTTCCTGGTTGAGAATTTTTGGTACATGTTATGAAGAGTACAACACTGCATACTGATGAAATTAAAAGCTAGACTGCCAAAGATATAAATCAATCACATGAAAATGTCATGAAAGGATGACCTATGATAAGTGACCCATGACTTATACAATGCTACCCCTAAAGACTATCCCTAAGTTTCAGATGGCTGTGTACTGTGGGGACCTAGAAGCATTGTCTTTTCACAGTGTGATTGTGTTATTCTGAAAACAGAATGTTCAGGATAGAAATTTTAGTCACATCATAAAAACAGTGGCCTGCAATGAATCAGGATGCTCAAAAATAAGCAAAGATATGACAGGACAGACATAAAAAATGTAAATTTCCATCAAAAGCACTTTTACACCCTTGGGAAATGCCTAAGAAGTCATGGTGTGGACTATGTGGACTCTGCTGGGACATGCCTTATAAAATGTTTTTGGCTTTTAAAAAATATGTATTCATACTGAAAGAATATATATGCTATAAATTCTTCTACATTTCCTGCAATTGCTGGAAAACTAAGACAAACCTTTAACACGCACGTCATTCTAGAAATTTTAGTACCTAATAAAGTTCATGGATGTGGACTGACATAAGAAAAATTAACTATGTCATGTTATTAGTACCCTGTATTATGCTTCATCAAAGAGCCTGGCAAAAAAAAAGATTGCACACGCATCGAAGAAAAGAATGAAAAAAATGAAACATGGGACTGTGGAAACAAATATTTATTTATGTTCTGTTGACTGAATTAGTCCCACTGGGCTAGTTGCCTCTTTTCAGGAGAGACCCAAAGTGGAATTTATACTACTAGGGGAGACTTGGCCAAGACATCAGAGGACTTTTTGATAGAAACTGCGAGATCGTTTGTATCCACCTGAACTACCATCAAAACAAAGAGATGGGACCTTGGTTTAACATCTTATCTGAAGGACAGCGCACTCAGGAGTGCAGCACCTCTAATGGTACACTGCAGTGTCATCAATCTGAAAATGAATACAATCACCTGGAGGGGAAGAGAATCCACAACTTTTTTGATCTTCCAGTGCCAAAGCTGAGTGAGCTACCTTTTGAGACACTGATGCTGTTGGATTTTATTTAGTTATAAAATTATTCCACAGGTGATTGACAGGTTTTGCATCATAACAAATCTTCATTGTAGCAAGAAGGCAGACTAAAATAGCTACCCAAGCCAAAGATAATCACAAAGGCATTTGTTTAGTTAGGTTCATAATCTTAAAAGCACAACTCAGAAATGCACTGAGCTGTTTGTGAATGATGTTACCTACACTGATGCTGAATACATAGCAAACCTACTGGATAATAAATTTAGCTGTAATTTTACCCCTCTATCTGTCCCTGAAGACATTCCTGAAATTGGCTCACCACTAGCTATCACCCAAGACCAAGTCCTCAAAGTGCTATCAAAAGTTAAAAATACTGCATCGATGGTTCCCAACAATATCCCAAGATGCATCTTAAACAGTATGAAGCATGCTTCTAAAACCATCAGGACCTATAAAGCAGATACAAGTATTTTTTTTTTTGCACTTGCTCTGACTGTCTCAGTGCTGTTTAACACATCTGTACTGCATTTATTGAGTTTATTGAATTTATCAATGTTTAGTACTCACTAACATGGACCCCCCCGTCTGTGTGTTGCCCTCCCTGGTAAGGTCAGACCATAAATCTGTCTCATTTGAAGTAATGATCAGACCTGACGCCCCCACATAAGCAAAAAAAACTGAAAAAATTCTCCAAAGCAAACTTCAGCCAATTAGGCACTAGTATAAAAAGTTTAAAATCTCCTAACACAGCCAACAATGGCTCCTATGCAGAGGAGTATGCAAATGCCCTGTATAACCACGTAAACAACTGTATAGATTTCCACACCAAAGAATCCTGAGTAGACTTGTAACACACACCAGTTGAGTCCAACTAGATCCACAAAAGCAATATTTATTAAGCTCAAAAAAACGGTAAGACACTTTTCATTAATCCACAATAGTTTAACTTCATCCGATACACACGTCCTTAGAAGCAAGGGTTTAAATAACCCACTTGTCACACCACATGGTCTACAACCAAAGGTTGTTGGGTGTGGCAGCTAACACTCCTAAAAGGAACCCTTCCCTCTGAAGCATAAAAGCTAATTTTGTAACACAAAACAAAATAATCCAGTTTGATAAAAATGTGTCAATGTATGCATGTAAATGCGTACAAGTGAAAGATTCACTGAATGCAACACACTGCAGTTCAAAAATACAGAAATAAGCAATGTATATTTAAAATACCAATAAAATACTTAAAGCAAGTACTGTTTTTCAAACAAACCAGCAACCCTGTTAGTGTTACACTAAAATTTGATATAACAAGTGTTTACAGATACACACATTTTAACCAAGTCTAAAAAACAAATTGTTAGTGTGATTCAATGCCTTTTAAATAATACCAAAGACAGTACCACTATAACAGCCCCACACAATTACTGAGAGTAGTATCCATTGTTAATCTATTCAAACTTTTCAATTTTAAAATGCACATGATGGAACTGATTTAATTAATTCCAGGGTAATGGCAAGAATCTAATCTCAACTACCATAGCAGTTCATTTCTTTCTAAACTGAGTCTGGTCCCCCTCTCCCATCATTCAAAAATTGGTCAATAACTCTAAATAGAAAGTCATGACCTGGATGCTCCATACTGTGTCTTGCTAGGGCATTTTCGATCTTGTTTCGACCTATGCTGTAAATATGCTCGTATACACACTCCCGCAGTTTTCTGTCGGTCTTCCCGTTGTAAAATGCAGCGTGTGCACATTGCCATATAAACAACTTGTTTACTCTGGCAGTCAAATTTGCCTCTGATTTTGTATTTCTGATCTCTTATTAAGAAGGACTGTCTAACTGCCATATATTTGCAATACCTACACATATTACATTTAAACATACCATACCTCGTGGTTGTAATCTTGGTTCGACTCTCCAAGATTTGTTTGAGATTATTGCCTCATCTGTAGACAATTCTAGGTGTCTCAGGAAGTTTCTCCCTTAGGTAGCTATCCCTCGCAATCAAATCCCAATTTTTGTGGATGACAGATATGATGTTCTCTGCATCCAGGCTGTATGTGAATATGAAACTACAAATACTCAACTTCTGTCTTTTAATTGTCTCGACACCTGGTTCATGTCCACAAACTTGTTTGTTTAAAATTGGTGGGTAAACACCCCTATCCCTTTTTATCTGTACTTCTTGTATTAAATCTTGAATTAGATTAGGCGGGTACCTCCTCCTCAAGAACATACCCTTCAGAAAATTATATTCATCAATAAAATCCTCATTCCTGGAAACCATTCTTGCAGCTCTAACCAGCTGGCCCTTCACAACAGATTTTTTCTCTGCAAAGGAGTGACAGCTGGTGAACTGCAAAAATAAGTTAGAATATGTTTCTTTCCTGTAGATCTTGGCTATGTAGCACTTATTGTGGACATCTTTGATTAAGTCCACATCCAGGTACTCTATCCTATTTTCTGCAAATACTGATGTAAATTTTAAGATGTCAGTTGTGGAGTTTAAATAACTTACAAGTTCCTGGGCGACTATAGCATCACCCTTTAACACCATAAAGATGTCATCCAGGTATTGTGTATAGTATTGTATTTGATCCTGCTGGCAAGAGTTACCCAATACATGTTCCCTTTCCCAGTGTGCCATGACTAAGTTCGCCAGGCTAGCCCCGCATGGCGAACCCATGGCTACACCTACTTTTTGTAAAAATAATTTGTTGCTGAATGTCACAAAATTATATGAAATAATTATGTCAAAGAGCTCACTCACCAGTTGAATTTCATAATTTGGTGCTTTTTTGCTCAACATCATGGAGGCCACCCACTTTATACCCACCTCATGCGGGATAGAAGAATACAAATCCTTGACATTGATGGTTAAAAAATTCAAATCTATACTGAAAGGAATTTGGTTAATACTGTTAAAGAAGGACCATGAATCCTTAGATATCTGGGGTTCTTGTTGCACATATTTCTTTAGAATTTTGTCTACAACTTTGGCACATGCATAGATAATGCTGCCCCTAGCGTCCACTAAGGGTCGCATTGGTGGATTGTGGACCAATTTGTGAACCTTGGGGATTCCAAATAGTAATGGAATCCTAGGGGCTGGCATAATCAAGAAGTTGAAAACTTCAGTGTCGATTCTTGCTTCGATGAACATGTCATTAATGAATGACTTAATCCTACTGTAAGCGGTATTTAATTAATTCCTTGATACTTCTAAATAAGTATCCGTTGTTACAATGCTCATCATTCTATCTATATAGTCACAATTGTTCATCACTGCTAAGCCACCCCCTTTATCCAGTTGCATAATTCTTATGGGATCTGACATAATGTTTCAAGTATTCGTTTTTCTTCCAGATGTATATTGTAAACCCATCTGTTACCCCCATTGTTACATCTCTCCATAATGTTACGCAAGTCTAATTCACACATTTGATCAAATAACACTAATGATGGGTGGAGGGGGGATTAAAAGTACTGGGAATATAAAGCTGACTTCTTTCATTGTGTTGCTGACCCATTAAAATGCATAAATTGAGTTTTCTATGAAACATCTTAAAATTTATCAATGTTTTAGCGACATCAGCTCATGCAGAAGGTACAAATGTGTACCCCTTATCTAAAAGTTCAACCAGGTCCAGTGGAAAGTCTATCTCTAAATAGTTAAAAATTTTAAAATCCAAACTGGAATTGTAAATAATATCACATTGGTTTGTCTCAGCCACTAAGTTGTTATCCAAGTCTGGACTTAATTCCACCTGTTCTTTGTCTTGTTCTTTGCCTTCCATCCCTGGGGTGCTGAATAATTCGAGGCTCTGATCTGAAAATTTGTCATATTAACCAATTGTGGCTGGTGTGGCTGTTTAGTATTATTAGCTATCCATTCACTTCTTCGTTCTGTATCCGGAAGTAAAGCCCTATCACCATTTGATGGTTCACTTGAATTCTCGATAACTTCACTGTTGGCCACTTCCTTTTCAACCTGATTACTACAAGCTAAATAATTGCCCTGTGATGTCGGTGGTTTAGGGTAAGCTGTCCCATGTTCATACTCTCTGATGTCACATTTAAGATTTTTGATTTTAGTTGAGTTGATTTTACTCAAATATTGGTCAATACTGTTGAAGGTACGCTCATATTCAAAGTGATACCTCTGAAAATCAATGTCATTCTTAATGTCACTATCCAGCATATTAGTTTCATCTGTTAAAATATTAGCCGCTTCTTGATAATATGTACACATCAGCTGTAAAAGTTCCGAACCATGTCTGTCAAAAAGTTTAAGTAAATCACTGTGAAACCTTGACCCCTCAACAAGGCCCGTCGGAAATTGCCATGACCTAAGGCCTTTAGGAATTATTTTAAGCCGTAAACATTCTTGAAAATAGGCAATTTCTAATTGAATTTTTCTCAATTTAACTAGTTTTTGGTCAAATAAATGCAGTCTTGTTGGCAAATCAGTTCTAACCTCGGTCGGTTGCTCCTGTGGGTTGTCTCTTGACCCCTGGTCAAACCTAAACGATCTACCAATCCATATTTTAAAGTCAGGAGCTCCAATAAACCTTGGTTGGTTTGGCTGATTTTGAAGTATGTTTCCTGCAGTATTCATTCTAGTATCATCATTCAGAAATGAACTTTCAGCGTTCACAGTAACCAGCCCACCTGTATTCATGACACGGTCTGACCCATCCGTTACATCTGTACTCATTCGTAGTCCACTTGAGCCACCTGGTCCATGCAGAGCAACGCTGAAACCAGTGTTGCTGCTAGTAATGTTATTAGAAATAGGTTGCTCTGCATGTTGATTAGAGAAGGGTACTGCATCAAGTCTTTTAGAAAGATTGTCCACTTTCTGTAACTCTTGCTTCTAAGGACGTGTGTATCTGATGAAGTTAAATTATTGTGGATTAACGAAAAGTGTCTTACCATTTCTTTGAGCTTAATAAATACTGCTTTTGTGGATCTAGCTGGACTCAACTGGTGTGTGTTACAAGTCTACTCAGGATTCTTTGGTGTGGATTAGCAGTTTTTCATTTTCAGCAGTTTGTTAACTGTATAGATTTGGCTGTACCTGAAAGGATCAAAACTAGGTCCTCTTGAAAAGCAGGCCACCCTGGTGGACCTGAAGTATAAGTAGGTTATATAACAAAAGGAAGAAACTGATGTCTAAGAACAAGCGTGAACTTACTCAGAAGAAGAATACCATCCACAGCTTGAACAAGCAAATCAGATATCTTGTAAAGTCCTCTAAAGCTAGTTACAAAGCTAGTTACAAAGCTAAATTAGCATTCCTAGCTAAGGATAATCATAAGACATTCTTTAGCTATGTCTGAAATCTAAAAGGGAACGCCCAACTATGTGCCGAACTTAAAGTGGATGGTAACTTTCAAACTGAACCTGAGGAAACTGCCAACCAGCATGCTAGCTGACAGATATGGGCAAACTTCACCACCCTGTCCCCACCAGCCATACCCCAAAGCATACTTGACAGCAGTCCTCTACATAGTATTTCCAAAGAGCAGGTCATATTCATGTTTTCCATCGTCAAAAACATGGCCTTGATGTAATCAGATAACATTCCAGGCTACTTACTAAACAATCTAAAACAAGACCTAGCAGAACCACTTGGCACTCTCTTTAACCTCAGCCTGAGCAGTGACTTTATTCCAGCAGAGTGGAGAACATCAACAGTAATTGCCTTGCACAAAGGGGGCCCATCAACCAACCCAGGGAATTATAGACCCATAAGCCTAACCAACTATGCAAGGGCATGGAAAGAATCATTATGGACCTTATCAACAAGGACATAGGCAACCTTCAAACTCTTGACCCGTCCCAGTATGACTTTGTTAAAGATAAATCATGCCTGTTGAACCTTTATGAAGGCAAAAAAGTACATACAACCTATCTTGACTTTTTCAAGGCTTTTGACACAATTCTCCACTTGGGTATCATTTAGAAACTCTCCCAGCTGGAGATTAACCCATACATCAGTAGATGGATAGCCCACTGTCTCACAGACAAAACACATACTGTCAAAGTTGGGGATTCCAACTCTACCAGTAGACCAGTTACCAGTAGTGTACCACAAGGATCTGTGCTGGACCATCTACTGTTTGGAATCTATTTCTTGGAAGTCCAGGCAAAAGTAGATGGCCTGTGGCTTACCAAGTTTGCTGATGATTGCAAACTGGGTGCAATCATTGAGTCTTGAAATGATGTTAACATATTACAAAAAGGCTAACACAGACAATGATTGGTGCCAAAGCCACGGACTAAAATTAAATGCAAAAAAGTGCATTGTTATCCCCTATGGCAAAGAGGAAGTCCCTGCAAATTACAGTACTGACAGCAGCCCCCCTAAGCTCAAATCCAGTGATGCAAGATTTGGGAACACAGGTTGATAGCAATCTAAATTTCAATCACCATGTATCCACAGTGGTAAGGAAAGGCTTCTGTTTTGCGCATCTCATAAGTAAGGGCATCACTTCCAAGACTAAGGATGTTATAAGTCCTCTGTACTCGGCCTTCATCAGACCACTAATAGAGTATAACTCTCTCTTTTACATGTACCTTATCAGATACCAGCAGCAGCTGGAGGGACCACAGAAATTTCTCACCAAAAAAATTCAGGGCCTCCAAAACATGACCTACATGGAAAGACCGAAAGCTCTGTCACTGTACTGTATATTCTACAGGCTGCTGAGAGGTGACTTGTGCCTGGCCTGCAAAGTAGTCTCAGACTCTGCCCTAATGGAAATGCTGCACATCAGCAAATCAAATGGGACAAGAGTCACTCACTCCAAGGATCTCAACCTAGCTTGTGACATTAACAGAACATACTGCAGAGACAGATATATCACTCAGAGACTGTCACTGCCCTGGAATAAACTCAAAATTCCCATGAAGTAGAGCTCCTCAATAATCCTATTCAAGCGCAACCTAGACAATTGGATGGGAGATCGTAAATTCATCCCAGGGTGTGGCAGCTATGTCCCTCATGGACAGGGGCAACCAGTGCTGATCATAGACTCACTCTTTAAATAATGACTATCTAACTGAGGTCAATTAGGGAACATGGGTATAACATGGCTGAGCTTGTAAAGGCCCTAGGGCCATTAGCCTAGCAAACTCCTATGAACCTATTTTGCTACACCCCTAAAAACACTCTTATCTATAAGTCTGGCCAGCCTCATATGCAAAGCCATTGAAAGAATTATCATGCAACTAATCAATCAGGACATAAGGTACCTCCAGACACTGCACCCATCTCGGTCTGGTTTCATCAAGGGCAGGTCATGCTTACTTAACCTGATGGATTTTTCTGAAAAGGTCACCAAAGCAATGGATGAAGACAAAATGACGTACACCACATACCTCAACATGGACAAAGGTTTTGACACAATTCCCTAATCAGACATAATAGAAAAGCAAAATAAACTGGGAATAAACCCCTGTGTCACACACTGGATTGCCATCTGGCTCACAGATAACAGTAAATAAATAAATAAATAAATGAATAAATAAATAAAGCAGGAAATCAAAATAGGAGAAGTTACCTCCACAAAGAGACCAATCACCAGTGGAGTCCCCCAGTGTTCTGTGCTAGAACCTCTACTGTTTTGGCATCTACCCTCCATTTGAAGTGAAAGCTAATACCAAAGGTCTCTGGCTAAATTTGCAGGTGACTGCAAGCTGGGGGCAGTCATTGAATCCCTGAATGACGTAGACATCCTGCAGGAAGGTTTGTCCCAAATAAATAACTGGTATCAAAATCATGGACTAAAACTAAATGACAAAAAAATGCATTATCGTATCCTTTGTGAAGTCATCTATCCCAGGGAACCACCACATTAACAATACACCCCTAAGAGCTGACCCAGTTGTTTGGGATTTGTAAACTTATGTGGACAGTGACCTAACCTTTGACCAATGTGTGTCCATTGTTGTAAGAAAGTCCTTCTATATTGCACATCTTTGAAAAAGGGATTGTGTCTAGCTCTAGGGATGTCATTGTCCCCCTTTACTCAGCCCTCATTAGGCCAAGCATTGAATATAATGCTCCCTTTAGCATGCATCTGTACAAACACATGCAACAACTTGAATGCCCACAGAGATACCTTACTAAAGAGATTCAAGACCTAAACAACATATACTACAAGGACTGACTCAAAAACCTGTCACTATACTCGGTATCCAACAAACTGCTAAAAGGTTACCTGATTCTGCCATACAAGGCATCCTCTGGCCCAATACTGATGCATTTACTGCACATCCTAAAGTCAATCCATCTTCAACCCCTTTTCCCATTTTTGCACATAGGGTTGGGGTGTCACTTCAATAGTGACAATCATCTAGAGCCAAGGTTTATGCCACCCGGTGGCTAGCCCTGCTGTGGTAGTTCATCCATACCAAACACTCACATACACACTGACATCTAGGGCCAATTTAGAGTGTCCAATCCACTGCTCCACATCTTTGGAATGTATAAGGAAACTGGAACACCCAGAAGAAACCCACAAGAACACAGGGAAGACATGCAGACTATGCACAGAAGGCACCCCAGCTGAGAATTGAGCTGGGGAACCTCTTGCTGTAAGGCAACAATGCTAACCGCTACATTACCAGGGATCCAAACCTTTTCTGCAACATCAATAGAATGGTTTGGTGGGACAGGTATATCTTGCACAGAACACTGCTGCTCTGGAACATACATTTAATTAGAAATGTTGACACTCATCCAATGATGATTTTGGATCATGCCCCAATAACAGCTGAGAAAAAAATGCAGCATAATGAAGTAAAAATGAGTCACTTGTACTTCCCCACCTACCTGTTAAAAAGAAAGGAATTTAAGGAATAGGTAGGGAAAATTATTTGAGAGTTAAGAGGAAAGGTATAAATTTCTTCAGAAGTTATAGCTTGTGAGTGGAATAAAATGAAATATGGAAGAAATAAAAGAAAAAGAGATATAGGTAGAAGTAAGAGGAATTATTTATTGGGGTTGACAAAAGTTAAAGTATTGCAGAATAAAGGGAATCTCACAGAACAAGAAAATGTGCAATTGCAGAGTGCTAAACAGAAAATAAGGGAGTATCTGGATAATATAAATGAGTTTAGAAATAATGCCATTAAGCAACTGTTTTTTTATAACTCAGGAGCACAAAAAAGTTTAGCACAATGACTTTGGCAACAGAAAGTAGAGATGATTGTTGCCAAACTTAGGAACCCTATAACAAGAAAAATAACCAGACAGCCTGTAGAGGTATTAGAGATATTTAGAAAATGTGAAAATTTGTATGAAGCAGAGAAATGTGGAAATCAAGAAAGAGCATACATGGAAATATTTATGGAAGACTTAAGTATGCAAAGGTTAGCGGTAGATGAGGATCAACAATTATCAGTTAATACAGGTGGAGATGAAATAAAAATGGTGACGTACAATTAATCTGCAGGAAAGTCTCCAGGAACAGATAGTATTCTTGTGGAAGTTTGAAGCTAGGATGGAAGAAAGTAATAAAGTTCTGGAAGATTTGAAAAGAAAGGGAAGTACCAGCATCCTGGAAAAAAGTTGTGATGGCTGTAATACCTAAAGGTGGTAAAGACCCATCAGAGCCAACTTTATATAAGCCCATTTCAATTTTAAACCATGATTATAATGTATTTACATCTACAATGGCTAAAAGAATAGCAAAGGTGTTGCCAAACTTGATAGATATGGATCAGTGTGGTTTTGTGGAGTGGAGGCAAACATTTGACAACATTAATAGCACAATGATGATCCACAGGGAAGCAGAGTCTAAGAAAATACCACTGCTGTTGGTGGGTCTTGATGCAGAGAAAGCATTCAACAGAGTAGATTTTATCAGTAAGGCAATCAAAGCATTTGTAATCCCTGATAAGATAATAAGGTTAATTATGAAGATATATGAAGGATAAGAGGAAAAAAAAGAAGTGTGAGGATTCCTTTCTGACAAGTTCTGTCTGAACAGAGGAACCAGGTAGGGTGACATCTTTCCCCTATTTTTATTTGCTTTTTACTTAGAGCCATTGGAAAAGAAAATAAGGAACTCAGAAATTCAAGGATAGAATTGGTATGCTAATCAAGAAAAGTTGACTATATTTGTAGATGATAATATTTTATACCTGATAAAACCAGAAAAGGACATTTCAGTGTTGTGGAATATCTTGAAAGAGTGTCAAGTCTTTTCGGGATATAAAATTAATGAAGATAAAATGAAAGCTATAGCTGTAAACTCTGTACCCAAACACATACTTCTCAACTGTCCATATTTGTGCAGAATGTTCAGATTTGTATCTTATATATTTGGTCTGTTCCTCATAAAATTTGTAGTTTTTCTGGCAAATCACAGAGGATTGAAGTCATTAAATAACATTCACATGAGTTTCAGACTTCATGTGTTTTAGAAAATGTATGTTATGTTAGCACAAATTCTGTTATTCTAGCAACTTTTTAAGTTTATAAGAGAAATATTTAAAATCTGTCCCTATTTTTGGCACTTAGTCCCCCATTAGTTTAGGCTTTGTCCAGATTTCTTGAACTAAGTGGTTGAGTGGTACATCCACAAATGAAATGGTCTAGCAATTCCCATGTTTATGGGAACACAATAAGAGGAACTGTTTAGGAGTATGGATTAAAAAGGATTCTGTTAGGGCAGCTAAGGAGATGTGAGAAGGGACTAAACAAAAGATAATACAAAAACTGAGAAAATGGAAGTTCTTTTTTATGGATATGGATAGTAAAATACAAGCAGTGAAATTGTTTGTAGTCCCTTTAATTTTATATATAGGTTAGGCATATTTTTATCAAGCAGTGGAGAGGTTTTGGACAGTAATTGCTAAAGAGCTAAAGGACTTTATCTGGGTGGGGAAAGAGCAAGGGCCAAGTGGATAAGTTGATCCTTTCAACAGAATAAGGTGGATAAGACTTATCTGATTTGAAGGGATATTTGAGAGAGAGAAATAGTTAAGGCTCATATACTTAACAAAAGCAGAAAGCTATAATTCAAAGTAGAAAAGGATGATGATGAAGCTTGGGGGATTTCAAGGAATATGGATACAGTGGGATTTTTGATGCAGATCTTTAAGTAGAATAACAGCCATACAGAATAGTATGTTCACAAAGCAGCAGAAAATATACTTGAGAATTAAGCCAACATGAGAATGGACAAAGGAAATTTTGCTGATAGGGATGACTGCAATTAGGGATACAGAGAACAGGCAAGAGGGAACTGAAATTCATTGGAGAAAATCGGCAAATGAACCAATATCCCTTCAAATCGGGTAATCCTAAATTACCTTGTACTTTTGGAAGGACTACCTTATCCCACTTGACCCTTGCCCATCTCCCCTGCCAGAGAAATTCCTTCAGATCTTTACTAATTGTCCATAACCTCTCCTCTGGTTGATCAAAATATACCTATCCTACATATAAAACTAAAGGGACTAAAATCAGTTTTGTGGCTTGTATCTTGCTATCCATATTAGTTGTTGTCCACAACTTCCCCTCTGATTGATAACAATATGCCTGACCTGACCTAAAGTAACTAAAAACATTTTCACTGATTATATCTTACTATCTACATCCATGTTGAATGCTTTCTCTGCATCAAGATCAACCAACAACAGAAGTATTTATTTTATACTCTGTTTTCTTCTGGATCATCATTGTTCTATTAATGCTGTCAAATGTTGGGCTCCCCTCCACAAAACCACATTAATCCATATCTATCAGTTTTGGCAAAACCTCTGATGTATTTTTGAGTATACAAACACTTCTCGTGTGATGACTGCCATCTTACATATTGAGAGTTATCAGACTGGTTTAAAATAAAACTAAAATACCTGAGGTAAGCATAGTTTTATCTCAACAAAGTGTTAGTGGCTTGATTTTTAGGTATCAGGCACAGTTCAAGCAACAATGACAGCAGTAAGCTTGTATACAGTCTGTGTTTATCACTGTCTAGTCAGAAGAAAAACAACATGCCTAAAATAAAAAGAAAGACTTAATTAGAATCAATAAAACTTAGTTTTTGAATATGAAACACAGCTTGGAAGGTACTGTGACAAGTCTAACAAAGGATCTCATTTTTGTCTTCAGGTTACTAGCTAGAATGCTGTTTTATGAAGTATCTATGCAGTTGACTGTTTTCAGCCATTATAAACCCCAAAATAATGAGAATCGTAATTTTACTCTGAATGCATTAAAGACAACTTGTTTCCTTCTCATTTTACATATTCAGTCACCAGAAGTATTGCATGACCATGTGTATTACAACCGTACGTGAATATATTTATTTACTTACTTTGATTTATTTTGTAAATGAAATAAATAGCTTATTTAAACCTGCATCTGAAATTAATTTAAACAGGATAACCAAAATTACAGAACAAGTTATTACCATTTAAGTGGCAAGCCTCTTGCCCAAAAATAGCATTTGCAGCAGAGTGAAAACTGGACTTATACTGAGTCGTAGATATTTTTGTTGCCTCAGTGTCTATCGAGGCTACTAACCTGTTTTACTCAGCAGTGATATTGCTTTACTTTGTGTTCTAACCTCCAAAGAGTTCATCTGGTCCACTGTGGAGCACATGAGAAATTTCTGTTTTCTGTAAATTTCAAGTCTTCAAAGATGGATCATTGATACTAGAATTTCACTGAATGCATTAATAGCATTAAAATTCTTCTGAACAGCTTTTTTCCAATGCCCAGTCCCACTGCATAAACATGCATACTTGTATATTACCAGTATGACGTCTCACTCATTACAACAGTGAAGAGAAAAACTCAGCTTGTCCCTTGTCTGGGTGGTCCTGTGTCCTTAAAAAGACTGTACTGATGCATTTTTATACAGTAAGGCATTAGAGGGTGGGTATGGTACTGATATTACTTTTTAAGTTTATTTAACTGACAATATCCTTTTTTGCAACCTAAAATATGTACAAGGGTGATCATTTTAGTGGCAAATTCCAATAACTGAAAATAACATGTAATCAGTAATGCTCCCCCATCCCCATTAGTTTCCTTAATTTGGCTTGGCTGATGGCATACTTGTTGCCTTTATTTTATTTTGTTTCATTAGTAATTTTGTGTGTGTTTTATTTCTGTTTTGTATTTATGTAATGTTTTACTTTCGTGTGGGTAGAATTAGTGCATGATATGTACAAAAACATAAGTATAAACAGAATTTGGACTCATAGAAGGGTTCCCAGTGGGAGTGGGCATGCAGCAGGGTTCAGTCCTAAGCATGATGCTGTTGATACTTGTGACGGACAGATGAATAAAGCTGCTGTTTGCAGACATGTAGCATTACAGGCAGACTCTGAGCAACCACTTCAGCAGACAATAGAGGAATGGAATACAAAACTGAAGGGACATGGGATGCAGCTGAGTATGGATAAAGCAGCTGTATTGACAGCAAATAATAGAAATCAGGAGAAGCTAAGAACGGAGATATAATTGAAAATAGTGGAACAAGTTAGCAGCTTCAAAGATCTGGGAAGGGTGGTTAAGGAGAAGAGAAGTCTGAATGAGGAGGTCAAAGCTAGAATTAGAACATCTGTAGCCAACTGGCAGAAGAATGTCAAAGAAGCTGCAAAATAGTACAGTACAGAAAACTGGGCAGTGAAGGCAGAGCAGTTGAGAAAGCTAGAGGTGTTGGAGATGAGATGCCTGAGATGGGTGGTAGGATGCACACTGTGGGACTGATGAAGACATAATGACATCACAGCAGAAGCCCACATAGCTCCAATTACAGAGAAGGTCAAAGAGAACCGATTATAGTGGTTTGGGTATATGTACAAGAAAGCAAAAGACAATCTGGTGAATAAGATTTAGAAGAGGCAGGAAAAAGGCAAGAGGACCCGAGGGCATCCAGCAAAGAGATGCCTTGATTGTGTGAGAGAAGACCTGCAACAGTCAATATGACTGTCAAAGAAGGTAGGAGAGTGGCACTGAATTGAAAGAGATGTCAACAGTTGACAAGACACTCTGACCCCATGTAGAAAATGTGGAAAAGGGGGGGTCAATCTCTGACCCCATGTAGAAAAATGTAGAAAATGTGGAAAAGGGGGGGTCAATCTCTGACCCCATGTAGAAAAATGTGGAAAAGGGGGGGGGGTCAATGATGATGCTGATGATGAATTTTACTTTTGTATACAATATCTTCAAATTTACCTCTTAGGTCAAATAACGCCTAGCAGATTTTTTCTACTCCACTGTATCTGTGTATCTATGCATTGATTCATAGGTTATAGTGGCTACCTTCTCTTGCTATAGTCACTGTTTTAAGTTATTTAATTCCTGTCTCTTTCTACGCTTCTTCAGTTTCTGTTTGTGCAGTTTATTCTTTCCCTTTCTTCGAATAACATTTTATACCATACTGGATGTATTTTACTGTTGTTGATAAGATAATATACTTAAGGTTTTACATAATTTTGTTAGCATACAGTGTCCTTACTTTGTGCCACAGTCTTGATTCCTTTTTTGCTCTATTTTTTTCTTTATTATTTTTTTATGCAGAGTTAGTAATGTACTTCAGTTGGAGATGTCTATTTCTGTTTATAGACACACACACACACACACACACACACACACACACACACACACACACACACACACACACACTGTGTTACTGGTTAGTGTTTTGTGTTGTTTTGTTTTTAGTATTTCTGTGTTTCATAATTTTCCCTGTTAAATGACTTTTCAAGATGGTACCAATTTGCTGTGTTTTAAAGTCTGAGAGAAAGTGTTTGGATCTGTGAGTAAATATGTGGTCCAGGTGACCTGAACCATATTTCCCCCATGGAACATATTAGAAGCAATTAGATACGTTTTCCTTGTGCAGTTTATAAAATGTCATTGTCACTGTGCTTAGTTTTAGCTTTAGCTTTTAACATTTTCCATGATAAGACATTAACGGTAATGTATAATGCAGATTGTTTACACCCCACAATTAATTCAAGGGGAATACAAGTAATATTTACATTTAATAAATGTAAAACTAAGATAAGAACAATTTTTATTACTAGCTCATTGGTGAAATGCTGGAATAGTCTGCCTCTCAAAATTAGATTGAATAACCGTATGAAACAATTCAAGCATTTATTAGAGACATGGATGAGGCCATCAGTATATTCAGCCAGTTTGGAGTTTGCATTCTGACTGGCCTCTATATGCAGTTAGTTTAAATTATGAAAGTATAAGTGTTTTGGCAAAATTATATTTTAGCATTCCATTTTCTGTGAAATGAGATTTGCAGAAAATAAGAGTTGATGTTCTGCATTGCTCCTCCACTTTGAGCACCTCAATGGATGCTGCACTTCACTTGCAGTCTCATTTTTACAAGTAGAGGAGCTAAGCAGCTTTGCTCCCTTGTGCCTGAATCCACTGCACTTAGCACTACCTATAAACCTGGTCAGTGAGTGATTTGTCTGAAGGCATCTTTGGTCTGACTGAAACAAAGAGTTTTCCCCTCTCAGTACATGCAGTCTTCAACATTCTTGGCTTCTTCCCCACAGGAACGTCTTACCTTGAAAGAGAATGGGAATCATTGTATTAATGTAGAAACACTACAGTATTTAGTTACCGTTTCGTTCAATAAATTAAAAGAAATGGGTGCATGCCTTAACTGACACCTACTTAATTCAGGATCCTTGCAAACAGAAAAGTTATCCCATCTTAACATTGTAGGAAGAGGCATTAAGTCTTCAGTTTCTGATTTCCACATTTGCTAAACAGGGCTACCTAAGACTGCACTGTAAAAATGTTCTTACTTTATTTTACCTATAAATACTGACCTTAGTGTCCTCATTTAACACATGCCATGATCTCATTATTAGACTACATACAGAGGACATATTAATCCATTCCCTTTCTGATATCCTGAATTGGTTGCCTGCTATCATCCTTAGAGGATGACCTTTTAGCTTCAAGGTGGCAAATGAGATTTATGTGGAAGTATCCCATCGGCTTGCTCACCCACTTGAGCCAACAGTGGCTATCTGAATTGATGCTTCTCTTCTGATTAGAAAGGAGGCTTTTTGCATCGCATTACAAATATAGAACTGTCACTTGTGTGATACCCAACACATATCAGGCTCGGCCTTTCCAATGCAGGAGATGAGTGTTACACAGGTCTTCCACCTCTGACCTAACCCCACTAGGACTTAATGGCCCCTACAACACACACACACACACACACACACACACACACACACACACACACACACACACACACACACATACATACACACACACATGCACACACACACATGCACACACACACGCACACACACACGCACACACACATGCACACACACACGCACACACGGGACATGGTTTTTAATAGGTCAATTATTAAGAACAAATTTGAAGACATTTTCTGGTTGAGACAGCATAATATGAGCAAAAATCAGCCTTGCAAAAGACAAATGATAGTGTCAAGCTACTGTTTCAGAGTTCATTGTGGTGGATGCCTGCCAACGTATTAGTGCCTGGCTGACTGCAGAGATCCTGCTAGGAGTGCACTTCAAGAACATACTTGACTTAGACTGTATACCACCACTTTCCCATCCTACAGTAGAACATACTAGAATGTGTGCGCCCTTTAGCAACTAGCAACTTCTCCTCTTAGAGTACCTTAACCTTAACATGTTAGAGAGTGCTAATACCAAGGTCACACTATTTACACACCCCAGTAATAAATGAACCAACTGACCCTAAACTGGCAAGTTTTAATCATTCACTTCTAGATCTCTTTATCATCAAAAAATCTGGTAGAATCACTCCACATTCACCTTAACATTAGTGATCATTTTCCTGTACTGGTTTCAGGACATACTCCCCACGCAGACAATTTGCTCATGGACACTGTATCCAAGGATAGGTGTATACCTACTACAGTGCAACCTAACAATGAGTGGCAACATGCCCTCAGTGTTAATCATGCCTCCTCAGGTTGAATATCCTTAACAGCTTCCTTATTAGTCTCCAGGACAAATGCTTTTCTTTTGTCACTAGAACAGTCTGAGAAGATTAACAGAACTGGTTAATTGGAAGCCCTAAATATCTCATGAGATAATAAGACACAGCCTGAAGCAAATGGAACTAAAACTGAGATTCTGGAACCAGAAAAATCTATACTGCAATGCAAAATGAACGCAAAAAGGCTATGCACAGGTGTGACTTCATTTATGCACACCTAAAGCAGGCTAGCTCCATTTTAGAAGGAGGGCTCAGATATAAGGTCAAAACTCACTGGTAGAGGGATAACCCATGCTTATCCAATATTAATTTCTGTAAATGAGCCAGGAACCTACACAATATAGTTTGGCATAATGCTGCTGCGCCCTTTTCCATCAGCTTCACAGCCACTAATCATTGTTTCTGCCTGTGATCTTTACAGTCAGTCCACATTCTGCCTGAAGCAGGTACTTAGAATTTTCAGGTATCTGCAATCAGACCTCTTTTACATGGTTAGACGTGTTGCAGAACTCCTTTACTTCACAATCCCTTAAGATATGCACCAGTCACAAACTGCTTCAAAATATCCTTATTTATAATTAAAGGGAATGGTTTGCCCTGAAAGAGACACCTGTGGCATTCAAATTAAAGAAACTATAGTGGAACCATGTTTACCCAAATTCAAAGTCCATAACTACTGTAGCGAAAGTGTGTTTATCCAAGTTCAAGTTCCATCACCAATTAAAAAAATAACTTTATAATATATTTAAAAGTTCAATCAACCAAGAACATGGGTGAATTCTAGTAATGGTAAAAACACAGAACTAAGAACAGCAAAAACCACCAAACTGTCAGCCACCAAACCAGTCATAGGATACGTTTAATAGAAAAACCATGTAATTACCCACAGTTTTGCACTTTTGTGTTTTTGTTACCAAGACATCATCAGAACTCTGAATGCAACTCAAATTGACTCCATTTAAAATTAAACTAAAACAGACACACCTCTAAAACTAACCAATCATCGCAATTTGGTGATGTAATCAGTAAAAAAGAAGAAAATTTAAAGTAAACACAAACTAAATTGAGTTGTGCAAATATCCCATGCACGCAAGGGAAAAAAAAAACTTGTTCTTAATGTTAGCCCCACTAAAAATTTCTAACAAGCATCTTTAGAAAATTATGCAGTACTTTAGAATTAACTCATTACATCCAAGTGAAGTCTCCAGGTACATCTGCAGTTAACTCCTACTGACACCTCTAGGCATCTAATATTGCTTGTTCATATTTGCATCAGTAATTCCAAAACCATGCTATGTACAAGGTTTAAAAAATATTTATCTTAACGCTTACACAGTGGCAAATTCAACTACAATAATATTTGACCTCAGTAGATACCACAAAAAGCAGAATCAATATAATGCACAATGAAAAATGGTCAGTGAAATAAAAATAATTTAATAAATGCAAAGACAATAAAACTCCCTGTACACCAAACTCAGTTCCAGCACAAAATACAAAACTCTCTAGTGCCTCGGCTTAACAGCCTTCCAGGAGATGATACACACAGAAAAATACAATGATCTTATATACTCTATTTAATTAATACAATCATTCAATTAAAGAAATTATTACCCAATAATTAACTACAACATACTAAATAAGAAACTTCCAGTTGTATTCTCTATTTAAAGCAGCAGATGTCATGGTATTATACTTTAAAATAAAAACTGTCTCTATACAGCAGTACATTTTTTAAAATAATTTCATTTCAACTTTTACCTGCTCTAAAATGCAACCTTTAAGTTGTGTATAATCCCCCCCATAAAACTCATTAAAATGGCAAGCTAGCAGAATTTCTACTTTATTATTTTTAATATCTCTAATATGTTCCTGCATCCTCTTTTTAAAATTTCTCTTAGTCTCACCTATATAAAATAGGTTGCAGGAACATCTAAGGACGTATACCACTCCCATAATGTTACAAGCATATCTAGCCATAGTAGTATATTTAACTCCATTTATAACATTAAAAGACTTAACTGTATGGGGGTCATATAGTGCAGTTTCCACAAGCCCAAGTACCATAAAATTGTATATCAACAATTTTTTTTTGTTTTAGGTACTATAAAATTATAATGAACTAGCATAACTCTTATACTTCTATCCCTCTTATAAGATATAAGAGGGGTACCCCATAAAGTATCTAATATATGTATACCCTCCACAAGAAAAGACCAATAATATTTAATAATCTAACTATCATGGGGGTTGGCAAATTAAATGTAGTTACAAAATATATTTTTTATCTCCCCTTTTATTATATTTATTCATTAGTTGACCACCTGTTCCATGACTATTATCCCCGTCCAGTTGACATACCGTTTGTAAACCTTAAATAATTATTTAATTATTTTTATGCTGTAACCTCGTTGTTTAAACATAACACAAGTATTAACTATCTCTGTTTCTAAAACTGACTGGTCGTTACATAGCCTGCTTATTCTTAACATCTCTCCATATGGAAGGGAATCCAAAATATGTGGAGGATGGCAACTACTGGCATCTAAAAAGTGCCCTCCATTTTAAAATTTTCTATAGACTCTAGTTCTAATCTAATTTCAGTCTCTTGTAAAACATGTCCTGACAAATTAATAATACCATCTTCATTATTATAGGAAACCAGTCTTATCAAGCAAAGATAAAACATTGTCAATATTTAGTCCATTTTGAGTAGTTGTCATACCTAGTGTATTGTCCTTCATTATATTTCTCTGTCTGCCCTCTCTTCCTTCCGTATTTCAGATTTCGTTGGTGACAACAATTATTCCTCAAATAACCTGGGTTTTGAGTAGCTGGTAATGGTGGATAGGCATCTTTTTCATGTTCAGATTCCCCCATGCTGTTTATCGCTTCTGATGAAGCAAAGGAGATACTGTGTTTTGAACTTCCTTTGCTAGAAGAACGTCTCTTACCAAAAGAATCTCACTGATTGGCTGGCTTACGGAAAGCAAAGCCAGTACCATAATCACGAATATCGCACTCCAACTTATGAATTTTCCTCTTAATGATTTCCTCACAAAACTCTTCCAATTTGGTGTTAAGATTATATAACACCTAATTAAAAGATTCATTGCCAACTTATGTGAGAGACTGGTACAAGCAGTTGAAATATCTTCTTTCATTTTACATTGTTTAACCATATCTCTGTCAATTAAAATGCGTATCCACTCGGAAATGCATTTATGAGCAGCTTGTACCCATTTAATCTCAAACTGTTTGTCTACGGGGTCATTAATATCAAAAGGAGTCGCAGGATTCTTAATAAATCTAAGACCTTGTGGAGTTATGTCAAGGTCCAAATCACATTGTAAACTTAAAATTTTATAATGAAGGGCATTCTCTTTAAACAGCAATTTTTTCTAACTTATCCACAGAACCCCGTATTTCAAAAGGAATCTGAGTCTCACCATTACGTCCCACAGCAAGAAAGGGGTTATCAACTCTCTTATTGACCCCTTCCAACAAAACTTTTTCCCATTTTTCTCGTGGTTCAGCAGTTTTTGAAGAGAGATTGCCTTCCATTGAAGTCTCTGTAGATGAATTGATGTATTGCTCCATAGACCACTGGCTCCAATCTACTTCCACATCACAGAAGACATGGGCCAAACGTAAAAAAGAAGAATCACTGGCCATAAATCCAAGATCCAACTGATACCACAAAAAGCAGAATCAATATAATCCACAATGAAAAATGGTTAGTGAAATAAAATAATTTAATAAATGTAAAGACAATAAAACTCCCTGTACACCAAACTCGGTTCCAGCACAAAATAAAAAACTCTCTAGCCCCTCGACTTAACAGCCTTCCAGGAGATGATATACACAGAAAAATACAATGATCTTATATACTCTATTTTTTGTTGTGGATTAAAAAGATATTAACTATTTTTATGGTATTAATTTATACAGATATAATTTCATATTTTCTAAATATCTCAACAAGCACATAACACAGACAGAACTCCTTAGCTTCATATGAAAGCTGTCAGCTAGTTGAATAAAATGCTGCTGACAGTATGTGTGAGTAACTTCAGTGGATGCTGAGATATTGTAAATTGTTTACAAAATATTACAACCATAACAGTTACTGTATTTACTGTGACTTATAAAATTCAGTTTAAGACCCATAACCTAAAGAATTCTACCACTATAAAAATAGTTTGCGCTGAAGGGTTTGCCATTTATACTTCTTTCATAACTCCTATGGTTCCAGAGATATGAACATTTGTTTGAAATGTGAGGACATCATTTGATTCTGTCAAAAGGTTTAGGCTCCACCCATTAGAAGTTACAGTGCAAACATCCTGAGTTTACCGGAGTGAATGAGTTAAATAGAACTACAATGGCAAGAGTGTGCCTGAGACTAAGGCACCTCAACATAGTCTACTAGCTCTTCTTTTAAGCTCACTACTAATTGAAATGTTCTCATTTAAACCAGGAGAACTTGTAGCATCCATCCTGAATTGCTAGTACATTTCCTTGTTCTGCCAGTCACCTGCAAAAGCAGAAATGTTATTTTTTTCCAAAACCAAGAAAGTGAACTTCGTAAAACCAGTACAAACCATGGCATGCCTGGCTAGAGCACTTTTACCATCTTTACATTGAATACTGTAGAGATGTTGGTAAATACACGTGTTTAAGGCATTTTTGTTTTTCCCTACATAAAAAGCAGGGCATTATGCACATGGGTATATAACTCTCTGGGAAGAACAATTGAACTTTCCACTGTGCCCATCCATATCAAATTGTCCTAATAGAGGGACGTTGCAGAGTGTATTAATGTAGGGGCATTGATGACAATGTCCACATTTCTTAGTAAATGAGAGTCCAGTACAGTGCTCAGTGGACTTCTCCAAAAGGGATTTTATGTTCTGTTTAATTTTGTATGTAAAAGATGGTAATGCAGAAAAAATATTTTTGGTGCCTTCATCACTTTGCAACAAAAAGCAATTCTTGCATAAAACATCCTCTGTATCCTTGATGTGTAGTGTAGAACCATGTTGCTCTGACCCTCACTATCAAAATAGTTGTCTTTTCTTACTGCTTGACTTAATGCACTCCTGATGTGGCATATTTGTGTTTCCTCTCAGCCCATATTTCGTCTCTTATGGAATCCAAGAAGGGAGGGGGATAGCCACAGTCCAAAAACATGGATCGCAACATCACAAATTGCTTCAAGCACTCTGCGTCTTCTGACATCAAATGGGAAGCCCTTAGGTATTGCTTGTTGACCACACTGTTCTTCTGATGGAGGGGGTGGCAGCTGGTAAAGAAAAAAATGTGTTGCACTAAGTTGTCTTCATGTTGATACTAAAGGAAAACTCCTTGTTTGCACCTTTTTGGATATCAGTATTAAGGTAATTGATTCTGTCAAGCTTGCATATATAAGTTAACTTAAGAAAAGTAGTGCTGGTCTGGAGATGGGAAATAAAATCATCCACCTCAGCCATGGTGCCTTGCCAAATAATCAGCAAGTCATCAAGGTACCTGAAATATCCAACACACTTACTGAAAAGGGGGAGTTGAAAGAGTGTTTTTAATTCCCACCTCAAGATGAGAGCATTGGCAAATATAGGAGGACAAGCTGCCGCTCTGGCCCCTCCAAGGGCCTTCTTATAATATTCACCCCCCAAAGGTCAAAACATTATGACTAAGCATAAAGTCCATGAATTTGGTGACTAAATCAGCATCAGTCTCAGAGAGTGAAGCAAATTGCCTTACAATCTCCTCAAACCACTCCAGTCCCACATTGTATGATATTACTAAAAACAAACTCTGTATACCACGTCACAAAGAAAAATTGATCTTTGGCTGGAATAACTTTGAGCTTGTATAAAAGATCCCAGGAGTCTCTAGTGATATGTGAAAAAGAGGAGAAAATGTTCTAAGTTTCTGGTCAATAAACTTAGCCAGTGGTTCCGTGACTGATCCCCTGGCAGCCACAGTCGGCCTTAATGGAGGATCTGATAAATTGGAGTGAATCTTTGGAATACCAAACTTTTTGGAATGATTGGAAATTCCACTCTAAGATAATTGCAAAAGCCCTGTGAAATTTTCTCAAACAACAGCAGTTCACCCAAGGTCACTTTGATAGCCCTATAGGCAAGGTTGATTTCATTAATAGAAACTATGTTGTAGACACATCTGTCATGTAGCAAATTCAACAGATGTCTAGAATAATCAACCTGGTCCATTACGACCAGCTTCATACAACTAATGCCAAAGTTATGCACAAACTGTTGGAGAAGCTTCTCACTGAGTGACAAATTGTAGAATATTTTCTTCTTGAACGTATTTCTTTTTCGCATTGCTTCTCGAAGATGTTAAAGATAGGATGCAAAGAGGAGTTTGCTGTACTTTTCCTCTTAAGTGTGTCGAGAGTATTACTGTTTACTTTATTACCAAAGAGCAGCTGAAAATTAAGTTTACGAGTAAACAGCTTGAGGTCAAGTAAAGTGGCTTCCACCTGAGATCTAGTAGATGGAATAAAATTGAGCCCCTTTAAAAATAAACTATGATGATCACGGGTAATAGACATCTCAGTGAAACTGTAAATATAATATAAAAAAATGGTAATACTGACACTGCAAGTCTGCTCACAAATAAAATTGTTCATGTATGCCAAATCACCAGTAATCATTGATCGTTCCAATTCCTCCATATCCTCCTGTTGTTCTTCCTGTTTTCATCCCACCCTGGGGGGGGGGGTGCAAAACCTGGTTGACAATTGTTCTCATGTCGCTTCTTGGCCAGTCTATCTGGCCTTCTCAATGGTTGTTCTTCTAAAGTGAAATCGGAAAAAGATTCTTCCTGATTGCTGAGAACTCCAGCAGTGTGGCTATTTGACCCGGGGGCGGGGAGGGGGTAGGATAAACAGCTCTGTTGCAGCAGTCATAATCGTACCTGAGCAGTTTTTTGTCTTTTCTATTTTGTATCTGGACAAGTCTGCTGTCAACTGCCTGAAAGATGTTGATGAATTCTGACTTGCGTCTGTAGAACTCTTAAGTCTCCAGTAATGGAATCAACTAGTTTAGTGATTTCCTGCTTGTATTTAGCTAAACTGCGGATGCTTTATGGTTTTTCTAGTAAACGTTTCCTACAACTGTTTTGGTGGTTGACAATTTCGTGGTTTTTGCTGTTCATATTTAAAAAGTTAAAAGTGCATGTCCGACATCACATGGCAAGCTAGTGTAGTTGGTATCTGAAAAGATTATATTGTATGCTATCAAGCACATTTATTATTGCTTAGTCATGACACAATTTAATCTTCAAAACCTCAGACTGAATTCT
Organism: Protopterus annectens; assembly: GCF_019279795.1. Lineage (NCBI taxonomy): Eukaryota > Metazoa > Chordata > Ceratodontiformes > Protopteridae > Protopterus > Protopterus annectens. Next base: position 1,636,085,547 of record NC_056726.1, on the reverse strand, counting down.
TAAACGTACAGTCTGTGTGTCTGCTTCAGATAGCAAAAGGCCAACAGACCTTTAATTATCACACTAGAAGTTCAAATAAAAATGCATTTTCTGTGACTAAGGACTAATAGATCTACTGAAAATAATGCATAGTGATAATTGCTGTTTTCTATGCAGCTATTATGATTCTTATATAAAAGAACCTACCTAAAGCTGCTGTGTAGGGTCACAATATTACAAAAATGATAAAAGAGAAACTTCACAGACTTACCTATTACCATATTATCACTTAATGTTAATGCGTCCTTTATATAATATTAGGTCACCTATGAGTAATTGCTATTTGAGATTTCCAGAGCAGAGCTGAGTATATCAGAAATGTGAATCAAGGGCCCTAGAACTTTTCTGAGTTTTCAATAACCATATATGCATAGACACATACGCTGTATGTTCTGTTAGGCACATCTTCAATGTTTAAAAGCTGTAAGGTCAAATGTAATCACATATTGTTTGATACTAAACATATACTTTAAGAATTTGTCATACATTTAAAATCATTTGTTATTCATCAATATAAAATTATTAACATGTATTTATTTATATTTTGTTAACTGGGCAAGTGAATTCGTGCAGCGACCCATCTCAGCAATGACCCAAGACACAAACAGAAAGACAATAATAAATAAGATAAAGCACTTTGGAATACAAAGTGAAAAAAAAAACAATACCATCATACCATCATAAAGACATTTGACAAAGAATGCATGTACATTTACAAGCATGCATATATTATTAATGCTTAATTATACAATAACGGCACATTGCTACTCAAAAATGAACACTCGGATTGGACAGCCCAAACATCATGCCCATTGTAAATTGAACCTATACCAGCAAAAAAAAAAAAGAGTTCATTTCTGAAGTACCATTGAGCAGACAGACTTTGTATTGGCATATGCTGGGGGGCAGAGCAAAATACAAGGAAAAACAGGTACATTCTGCAGAACTAAAGAAACAGAAGCATATCTGATTTTCCTTGTATTTTTGCATTGTCCCTCATAAAATTTCATTTTTTAAACAGAAAAAAAACAACAACTGAGATGTTGTTTTCTCTGTTGTTTCACCTGTGCTGTACTAATGTACTGTGCAAGAGTCAGAACACAAATCCCATATGCACGCACAGTATATCAGCCCATGGAAGATGACAAAGAAGGCTGAAGTGCTGTTATACAAAGAAATTATTTAAGAAAGGTAAGCAATTTCCTTCTTAAATAATGTCATTGCATAATAGCAATAAGCCATGACTTTGTGTGCGTATATCAGGATGTACCCATGGCTGGCTTTGTTTAATCATTCAGGTTTCACCGCTTGTGATCACACCACACCATCCATGGGTAAATACTGATAAACCTACACACAGTTGTTGATTATTGCTTAAATAAATATTGTAAACTTTGTTATTAATACGGAATAGTACATAAGCATGTTGCAGATCTCAAAACATTGTGAAGATGTTACTTTGGTGTAATGGACTTGGAATCAACTTGTAAGTGTTGTATGGTTGTACAGAAAAAAAGAGGGGGCAATTATATTTGCATCATTCTTTCTGTCTTAAGGTAGTAGCAGACATTTTAAACCTGAAGATTTAGGATTGGATCCAGCAGTATGGTGGAACCTAAGAAATACTGGAACATTGCATTAGTCCATGTGTGTATAGCACTTGCATTTACTTCCTTTATACAGATGGTCTGTGAGTGTTTTCTTAGAAGTTGATAGATGGTCTATATTCCTAATGTTTCCTGGGAGATCGTTCCAAATATCTGGAAACATTTTAGAGCAAGCTCTGTTACACATACCAAGTATGAATGGTGGCCTATATAACTGAATACTGTCATTATTTTTAGGAGTATAGGACCGGTCTCTAAACCGCAGCCTGCTGAGGAGTGGTGGAAAGTAGCCTTCATTTATTATTCTGTAGATGAGTGCATTGAGAAATAAATTAGCACGTGCCGCGACAGTTACCAATTCTATGAGCTGAAGGTAGCAATGTGAAACTTGTACTTGTTGACTAGGTGTATGAATCTATTTTATTGACAGCTAATGGGATGAGGACAGTATTGTGAGAGAAGTTCAGTTAAAGGGAGGCAGTATTCCAATCTGGAGATGAGTACATTTATGGCAATATCTTCTCTAACCTCACTGATCAGCAAGTTAGATACTTTGTATGTGACTTTCAGCTGAGTTAATACCTTGTTAACATCAGCTTCTACATGTTGGTAGAATGATGATTACTATTATGACATTCACTTGAAATTATTAAACTATTATCATCCTAAACCAGGAGCAAACTGTCCAAATCTCACGCACAACTGACACAGAAAAACAGTTACTATAAACAAACAATTTTAATAATGTCTTAGAAAAAATATAATTTCCCAACTAAACCTAAGTGACATCTTTGTAAGCATGTAATTGGTTGATCTGAGATAATGTAAGCACAGCCTGTTAACATTTGTAATAAAAGGTCAAAGCTTCAGACTGTTAGCTAAGTGTTCTTTGAAATTGATAGATTTGTGCTTACAGATGAGTGGTTATTGGTAATACCTACATTTTTGCAAAAAGGAATGTTAAAGAAAATTTAAAAAAAAAATGTTAAAAAGAAGCAACATAGTTGTTACAAGTTGTATAATGCATATTTTGTGTAATAAAATGTCAGTATCACTTCTTAATATTGTTTCCATGACAAAACCAAGTGCAATTCTCTGTTTTACTTTAGTCCTACAGCTTTGGTTTCATGGCTTTACAAAAGCACTTGAAATGGTTCTTCTTTAGTAACCTGTAAAATATGTTAGCAAGTACGGCTGCCTGTTGTCAGCAGCATGGCTTCAGGAAGGTCCATTATTCCAGCTCTTTGGTATTCTATTCCTCATTGATTTGCTGGGGCTTCATTCTGGATTAGTTTCTTTGTATTGCACCCACTGATTGCAGGCATAGGCTCTGTCCCACTCCACCACCCCCCATGACCCTGAAATGAAGTAAGTGGGTAATCAGAGAATACATGAATGTTATGAATAAAATTAACTTTAGCTAGGCCTGGAAACCTGGCAAAACTATTTGACTTGGTTAATCAGCATTTCTTTCAGATACCAGAAAAAATGTGTATTATGGTTTGGTCCCTGGCCTTCATTCCAAAGCTATATTATTATTTAATTTTCCAAAATAAATATTGGTATTTATTTTTCTTAGTACTTCTAAGAAGATCAGAAGTAGCCCAAGGCTTATTACTGGAGTGAATCTTTTTATAACTCACCTCAGCCTGGCTCCAATAGCAGTGCTTCACATCTCCTACTCTGTTGATCTGGTTGTTTTCCAACCACTACCTTCACATTAATGTAGGAGAACATCAAGACATACTCATTCACTAGACCATGTCAACATTATAAAAATTAAACCATGCCTGCTTCTGTGGCATAAATAGCTAAAGCCTGAATATGATTCAGATGATCCCAGGTAGACTACCAACACCTGGACTAGAAAAGCTGTGTGGGGAATGATGTGGATGCGCACCACTGCAATGTCCACCCCAAGGGAAGGAGGGAGTTGGTCTCCATCATGCAAAGGATGAGCCTGCACAGCACAAAATTAGCCAGGACCAGGGTCGTGAACTTGGACATTCCAAACCAATTATGGTAGCCCTCGAACCTTGTGGACATAAGCACACAGGCAAGAACCCACTCTCAGCTATAACTTTGTTACATGGGTAAAATAAAACATTAACATAATAATGTAATTAAAATATATAGTATAACACCAGTAATGTTAAATTGCAATATGTTTATATTAAGAGGTTAATATGCTTGATTTTAAATTTTAGAGAGCTGCACTCCTCAAGTAATGTAGAGTGCAATGATTTATTTTCACAATTATAAATTGCATTCTCTTTAAGATGATTGTTCAATGTATATCTGAATTGCTGCAAAGTGGGTATGGATCTCATGTTCAAAGGAGTTGAGTTCTATGTTGTTCACCAGTTTAAAGTATATTTAAGAAGATTGTATGAACTCCAGGTTAGGAAAAGGACAGAATTTTTGCATGCAACATTGCTATTCAAGCTTAACTTCTAGACTGCTATCACCTATAGCAAGAAGTTTGATTTTAAGCAGAGTTCAAATCACTTCTAGTTTCATTCTGAGTAGCGGTACTTGAATTCTTTGTAGAGGTTCTTTACTCAATGTGATAAGTACAGTTACAATTTTCTATTCAAAAATATTAGAAAAAGTATATTTTTTGTTGGTGTCTATGTCAAAGCTGGAAATGTTTCAGTGGTTGGATAAAAGATATGTATTTATAGGTTTACCTTGATAACCGCGATTTGCAGAAGGGCGAACTGCACATACCAAAAAGGCAGTCGAACGTAAAAAGGTGCGAATGCGAAATGAGTGAATGCACAGTGAGATTTGCTCATTGCACATTCGACATTCAGGGGCGGGTTGCACTATAGTGGGGATCGGGAAATGGTGCCTTTCCCCACTGTAGCGTGATCTTGGAGTTAGAATAATAAAGTGGGGGGTGGGAGGCACAGCCCCCCCATATGGGGGGTGTAGGGGGGCTTGCCCCCCTGCTTTACATTTTTTTTTTTTTATTCGACTTTCATGTTCAAAAAACAATGAATCTGCTGTTCAATTTGCTGTTTTTCAAACATGTAGGTGTGTCGACATTGTTAGTTTCATCGATTAGACTCGCTCATATGAGCACTCGCCCTTCTGCAAATCACGGTTATAAAGGTAAACCGTATTTATCACCAATATTTTCAAAAGATGGTCTGAGAATGCAGTGATTTAGGGGAAACAAACAAATTTTTGCTCATACAAAATTGGCAACAGTCTTCAAATGTTTATGTGCCCAGAATAACATGCTTCATGTTGTCTGCCAGAATCTGATTTTGGAACTTGGAGGGTAAGTAATGACTGTGTTAACAATAACAGTATCAACCTTAAAACAAAACTAGCAATCATACAACTTATTCATAGAAGTAATTACATGCTTTTTCCTTCAGATAATGTCTCTGACAATTTATCTTATTCTCAAACATTCTGCTTTCTTCTTTGATAAATAAGCCCCCATTTGTATATTTTTTATTTTCCATATTCTCCCTCCAATCACTGCAGCAGTGAAACTCTCATGACTTTTACATCACTTAGTCATCAGCAGCTGATCCGATTAACTTCAAACACTTCTAGCTGTTGGCCATCTTTTCTAATCCAAAGGAATCAGTCTAAAACTGGGGTTGATGGCTGGCACAATGGTTAAGGTGTTTAACTTACAGACACAAAGTGCAGGTTTTAATTCTCAAATGGAATAATTGGCTTGGCTTCAGTTGGTCCTAAAGGGTGGTTAGCTAGTACTAATGCATGAACTTACAGATCTTGCATTTACAGCTTGACCCATGTTCCATCCTTGTAGCTGTCTCCCCTGTATAACAGAGATGTTGAGAAGAGATCTTTGCCTGGCATGTAAGGCATTGTCAGACCCCACAGTTCTATTAATTATTCATTCACTTTCTTTCTACAGGGAAGCATAGGAATCTACTCCCCTGCTGTGTTCTAATCCCATTTCTTATGGTTTCTCATGGAACAGTAGACTAATGCATGACCCCTTCATAGCGAAAGGAAAGGCATGATTTTGAGATCAATTACAGAGGAATGGTAAAATAAGGAAGTGAGAGAAAGATGAATTATTGTATAGGGGGCTGATGTAGCAGTAGGATAATGGGCTGAAGCGAGATTGTAAAATAAAACATTGTTAACTGAGTTGTAAATAGAATCTAGGGGTGGACAATGCTACAAAATAAGAGGATTCAAGGAAGAGATATAGAGTTTTAGTGGGCAATATGAAAGGACAATCTGAGAAAATAAAGGTGGGATAGAAAAGAATATTAGATGTACAATTAACAGATGAGCAGAGCAGGAGATATTTTTGGCAATAAAATACATACCATTTTCAAGAAAATTCAAAATATTTGCATAAAAATGTGTACACAAATAATTTATATACAATATATACAATTTATATACTAAGTAAAATAAGTAAAATGTGTTCTTCACTGGATACTACCTAATGGAGATATGACAGAGGAGAAATAGGCTGTTGGATGCATATATTCTGGGACTGTGAGGAATTAAGCAAATTGAAATCTGGCTAAGGCATTTGACACAATCGCCTCTCTGGCATTGTTGACAAACCTAAGAGGTTAGGCACAAACCGTTATGCCACCCGTACAGTGAATAGCCAGCTGGCTCATGGACAGGACCCAAGAAGTTTGAAACAGGGAGTCCACCTGTACAAAGATTCCAGACATAAGTGGAATCCATCAGGGATTGGTCCTGAGATGATTCCTTTTTGGGATTTACTTCTTTGAAATCAAGACCAATGTCAATGGCCTCTGGCTGAATAAATTTGCAGATGATTGCAAATTAGAAGCTGTCATTGAATCACCTGCTGGCACAAATGTTCTCCAGGAAGGACTGACCAGACAAACAATTGTTGCCAGAGCCATGAACTAAAACTAAGTGCCAAGAAATGCATAATTGTATCCTTCAGATAGTTATCTACCACCGGTAACTATCATATTGACAACACACCCCTAAGAGTTTACACTGTAGGCAGGACTTGGGGACACACAGACAGTAATCTAGCCTTTGACCATCACGTGTCTACAGTAGTGAAGAAATCAGTCTGTGTTGCACAACTTATAAACAAAGGTATGGCATTTAGGTTGAAGGAAGTCATTGCTCCACTGTATTCCTCATTCATCAGACCTATCATTGAGTGCAATGTCCCCTTGGTATGTATATAACCAGGCATATCCAACAATTGGAACGTCCACAGACATTCCTCACTAAAAGAATACAGGGTGTAAGTAACATGTCCTATACAGACTGCCTCAAGGCCCTATCCCTATATTCTGTCTCCTACAGGCTATTGAGGAGAGATCTATGACTGGCATACAAGGTATTGTCAGGCCCACTATGATGGACTTCCTACATATCTGCAAAACAAACAGCATCAGAATTACCTGTTCTAAAGACTTAAACCTTGCCTGTGACATAAATAGGACCTACTGAAGAGACAGGTATGTAATCTCAGAGACTACCCTTTCTCTGGAACAGGCTCCCCCATCCATGTGATGAAGGGTTCCTCCATAATGCAATTCAAGTGTAACTTGGACAATTGGATAGGGAACAGGAAATTCATCCCTGGTTTGGCACCTATGCCTCTAACGGACACACACAGCCTGTAAACACTTCATCTCCCTGGCCCCTGCTTGTAAATCTTTCACTTTCCGAGCCCTTGCTTACACTTCTCAAGGGTAACAGAAGCTGTCAGAGATTTGGGATGCATGGCTAGGCTTAAAAAGATCCCTGTGGTTGATAGCCTAGTAAACACCTATGAACCTATGGACCTATAAACAAGACTCGAACGAGCTAATCTATAGTTTAGGGGGATGAAGGGTAAGAAGTGGATAAGAGAAATAATTCCTGAATGCAGATACTAATATTAAGTTGCCCCCCCATAAAAAATATCACAACACTTCACGTGATACTGGCCAAAAAAAAAAAAGCCATTCCAAGAAAATGAAAAGGGAAACAGAGTATAATAGAGATAAAGAACTTAAGGAAAAAATGATATAATAGAGATAAAGAACTTAAGGAAAAATTATATAATAGAGATAAAGAACTTAAGGAAAAAAATGAAAAGTAAAAGCTTTGGTCCAGCATCAAAGGGAATGATGATCAAAAAATGTAAGATATGGACTGGGTTATAGTTTAATCAGGATTTTTGATGACAGTATTTCAGCTCCGTACAGTATTTTTAATTGTACAAAAGTAGAAATAGTATTACTAACCAGAATGAATGTATAAAAGTGACATCACAGGAAAAAAATGAAAATCATAATGTTCTAGTTTAGTTCCTTGTCCATTCCATACAAATTTTAGAGTTACTTTTTCAGGGCTTAACAGGTAACACAGTCATCCATGAAGCTAGAAGATCATAAGGGTGGTGGTTCTAGTCCCAGTCTAATCACTTGGATTTGTTTTCCATTACTGACACTGTAGTGTAGCATTAGAGAGGTGATGCACTCCTGAGTGTGCCATCCTTCAGATGAGGCATTAAAATGAGCCCCCATCTGTCTGAGTGGGTTTATATCACATGATTGAAACACAATAAGAGCGAACACCATAACATCGAACTCCAAACCCTGAAAGGGTAAAACTCCGAAAGCTGAGAACAGAGATTTTTTTCCCTGGGGAAAAAATTGCTGTTCCAGCACAAAACAAGGAACACACAAACACTACACGCTATTTCAAATGTGGGGGACTTCACCCTCCACACCCCCCACACCCCCCCCTACTTAAATATACCAACTCCAAGATCGCACCACAGTGGAGGAAATAGCAAAGCCGCGGAAAAGGCCCACCAAATTATTTCCCTGGAAAAGAATTTGATGTTCCATGGCTTTGTTATTGTCAGTCTTCGAGGTTTTGGGTTCGATATCATAGCATTCAAAGTTTTGCAACTTCCATGTTGTGATATAGACCAGTCTGAGTTAGTGGTAGCAAAGGTAGATGTAAATTATCATACAGAAGAAAAGAGTAGTTCCCTGGTGCCCTGGTCAGTATTTATACTACCCTGAGTCTCCCTCTGAATATAGGGCACTGATCTAGTGGAACTAACCCAATCAACAAAACATAAAAAAATAATTAAACTGTATAATGCTATTCTCAGTACATCCTACAATGTCATCCTTCACAAATATGTGATTATTTCAATAGTATTTTCTCTGAATTTAAGCCATTTCTGTATCTTACATCCTACTTGGAAATCATTTCACTTCATGACTTCATGGTTTGTTTCCAGTAAAATAATTGTGATATCACATTTACCGCATTGCAACCTCAGATAGAAGAGAACAGAGACTCATAAATCCATCAAGGTCAAACATTTTGTTACCATAAACATATTTTTCTCTTATGCAGTTCTTAATCTAATCTCAGCAAAGCAACAATATCTGTATACGTTTTTATGGGGTAGTACAAACAGGGTCAACAGTTTTCTCAAATCTTAGTCTGGGCTCAGTGTCAGTATGCCTCTGGTCATATAAACTGATTTAATTTACAACTGAATCTTCTTATAATCTGTGATATGTAGACAATCAATTGATTGTTTTTCAGACATGTTGTAATAGTTTTCTGTGTAATCTGACATAGCGATACAACATGCCTTGTTCTTTCACTCAGCCTGCTTTTGACATTCAGATCTGTATCACTTTTAGTTCAAACATTTTCAGAATCTATACAGTTAACACTGTTAATGTTTCTTTGCACTGCTTTTAACTTTGGACAATTTGTATGCTAAAGTGCTGTTCTTTGTGATTCTTTTTCTGTGAAGTGTCTGACAGTATTTTGCCAATTAAATCAATCAGGGAGATACTAGCAACCCCGACATTCATCATGTGGCAAAATGTATCATTAAACATGACCAGTAGTTAGCTCAGTGTTCTTATTAAGGTAGCAATTAATACTAGTAAGTCTTTTTTGTACTATGTAACTTTGTTGTCTTCATCAAGAATTGCAGACTTACAAGCTAAATGAGCAGTTGACGTGCCTTTTATGTTACCTATGGCACCCTGCCAACATCAGTCTTTATTTGCTACTCTGTTTTTCATATGTCAAGTTCTGTAACATTAGAAGCCTGTAGAAGTAGGGGTAAGTGGTACAAATGACAGTGGTTTGACCACTTAATGATAATGTTTCCATGCAAAGACGTTGAGGCCAGAAGCCATCTGTTCTCAAGAGCATTGTATACAACATAATAACTGTTTAATACCCATGAAAAAAACACTAGCAGCAGATGCTGACCTGTGGGTCAACTGCACCTGAAACTATTATTTTCCTTTCACCTGACTTTGGTTCAGGTACCGCTGCAATTGCCAACTTATTATGACATTTCATTTTCAATTAGACCAAAGAATAATTCAGTCAAGCTCTCTGAGATGAAATTACTACATTTACTTCATTCTTAGGCTTAAATTAAGTTGCCAGAGAGTGATAGGAGCTGACACAATGCTGCAGCATCAGAGCACAAGCATAGGAGTCAGAGAATGTGTTGCAACTAGAAAAAAATGATCCGATGATTATAACCAACAAATCTTTGTAGCAAAAACTTGGACAAACAAACTGTTTATTAAAAAAACTCAGAGTGGATGATACAGATGTAGGTCCTAGAGATACAGTATTTAAATGTTAGTATTCCAGATGGACCAGATGAATGTAATCTACTTACAGCAGAGGAGTTGGTATAATGGTTAAGATATTTGTCTTACAGACACAAGGTACAGGGTTTGATTCTCACATGGGTTAATTGGCTAGGCTTAAAATGGCCCACAAGGGTAGTTAGCCTAGTACTAATCTATGAACCTATACGTTTGTCAAATAGGACCTGCTGGAGAGACAGGTATGTATCCCAGAGACTGCCCCTTCTCTGGAAAAGGCTCCGATCCATGTAAAGCAGAGTTTCTCCCTAACCTAATTGAAGTGTAACTTGGACAATTGGATGGGGAACAGGAAATTCATCCCTGATTTGGCACCCATGTCTCCAATGGACACAGGCAGGCTGTAAATGGTTCATACCCCAGGTCCCTGCTTGCAAATGTTTAATCTCTCAAGTCCCAGCTTACACTTATCAAGGGTATCATAACTTTTCAGAGATTTGGGATGCATGGCTAGGCTTAAAAAGGCCCTTGTGGTCTGTAGCCTAGTACACATCTACGAACCTATAAACATGTTTTCAAGGTATCCTATACATTCCCAAACTACAGCCATGTGAGACTAGTGCTACCAGACCCTGCTGTAACTTATCTGTGCTCTGAGTAAAAAAAAAAAAAAAAAAACAGGAAAGCTGTCTTGAGAAAGGCTTTGTTACATTTGATGAATCATAATGATTATACATTAATACATGTTATTTACTAGGTATTAAAATAAGGAAAAAATAATACTAAATTAGCAAATGTTAAACAATCAGGTTGAGTTTATTTAGCTGCATCCTACTAAACTCAGAATTGCACTTAGTAACATGATAAGTATTAATATTTCAGACTGAAGGAGATTCATTACTAAAACAAACAGAAGGGCTTATTGCAGAAGGACATGGAAATAGTAAATCCCTCAGCATTATACACACACACACACACACACACACACACACACACACACACACACACACACACACACACACACACACACACACACACACACACACACACACACATATATATATATATATATATATATATGTATATATATATATATATATATATATGTGTATGTGTGTGTATATATATATATATATATATATATATATATATATATATATATGGGTCTACTTTAAAAGCAGCTTATTACGACACAAAATCACCAACGCCAGATAGCCGACAACACACAAAACCGACAACGAAACACCGAACACCATAACACCGACACAACGTAAACAACACACCACACTACATAACATACCCACTAGCCCTAACCCAAACCCTAACCCTAAGGTCCGACATCGCACACTCACCCTACCTGCACCCTAACCCTAACTCACTTAACCACCCCTAGCCCACGGTCCGACACTATCGCACACTTCACCTACCTGCACCCTAACCCTAACTCACTTAACCCACCCTAGCCTAAGGTCCGACACTATCGCACACTTCACCTACCTGCACCCTAACCCTAACTCACGTAACCCGTCCCTAAACTACAGTCCCTCACTATCACACACTTACCTTACACGAACCCTAACTCCGACACTTACACACACTCACCTTTCCCACAGCCTAACCCGAAATCCCACAATATCGCACACTTACCTCACCGCTCCTAACGCCGTCACTGTCGCACACTTACCGAGTCGCGATCGCACATTACCCTTGTCGGTCTTTCCGCTGTCGGCAAATCACCCTGTCGGTAAAGTTACCTGTCGGTCATTTGGTCTTCGTTTTCCACGTGTTTGGGAATCGTCGGTTCGGTCTTTAGAAGTAGACCCATATATATATATATATATATATATATATATATATATATATATATGGGATTACTTACATACAAAATTTCAATGGCAAGAATGTTGACCACAAATAATGTTGACAGTCAACTGCACAGGTGTGAGGATAATCCTTACCACAAATAAACAAAGAAAAACAAATATGACATCATTTTTTGCAGGGAGTAAGCCCTCCTGTACCCCCCACACACCTTGCATACCTGTTAACCATCTGTATATGTTGACCATCTATGATTGATCAAGCTGCTGTTGACATTTTGGTGTGTTAGTCAAATTCAGAAGTCCTGTATATCCATCCACCCACCCTTCCTCGACCCCTTTTCCCATTTTGCACATGGGGTCAGGGTGTCACTTCAGCAATGACAATTATCTCGAGGCAAGGTTTACACTGCCGGGTGGCTAGCCCTGCCACGGTAGTTCATCTGTACTACTCACTCACACACACACACTCTCACCTACAGCCAGTTTAGAGTGTTCAGTCCGCCTACTGCATGTCTTTAGAATGTGCGAGGAAATCAGAGCATCCGGAAGAAACCCACGTGACCGCAGGGTGCTCCGAATTCCTCCCACATTCCGATATATATATATATATATATATATATATATATATATATATATATATATATATATATATATATATATATATATATAGATTCACTTTGAATCATCGAATGTTCAGAACATCGAAGGTTCAAAATGAACCACACAAACACTAAAAAACTTACAAAAACTATGTTATGCTTTGCCCCCCTGTACCTCCCACACCCCCCTACTTTAATATTCCAACTCCGAGATCGCACTACAGTGGGGTAAGGGAAATCTCCCATTTACTGCTACATGCGGTAGTGCTAAACAGGAAATTTCCCGTCCCCTACCTGCAATGCCAACACTCAGATGGCACACACACAACATACAGGGCACCTTGCTGCCCTGCATACACACCCAAAATTCTACAATTTCACCTACCTGGCACTTCCACTTTAAACCTTCGATGTTCTGGTCTTGATGATCAGAATGTCGATGTTCTGAACATTCGATGATACAAAGTGAGTCCATATATATATCTATATATATATATATATATATATATATATATATATATATATATATATATATATATATATATATGTGTGTGTGTGTGTGTGTGTGTGTGTGTGTGTGTTATCAAAAGTAGCACTTGAACAGACTAAAAAAAATGAAGGCATACACTCATGTCTGCTCTTGTAGTTTAGAAAGGTCTATGTAGGCAACAGCTGTTACTGTAACAGACAAATGGGGCACTAGTTAATGGTACTAATCAGCCTTTTTAATGGGTCTATATTAGAACATCGAAGTTTCAAAACTTCGAGTGTTCTAATATCGACCCCTATTCAGCAAATGCTGAAAATAGTGATGCTACAGAAAACCAAATTTTTTCCTAGGGAAAGAATTCAGTTGTCCGTTTCTGTCACTTTGCTCTTTTCAGTGCTGTGGTGGAAAGTTACGGGTCGAGTTCAGGTAAGTGTACGATTGGGCACGGGTTAGGTGAGTTAGGGTTAGGGCGCAGGTTAGGTATGTGTACGATTGTGTAGACGTGAGGGTTAGGGCGGGTTAGGCGAGTTAGGGTTACGGCGTGGGTCAGGTAAGTGTGCGATTGTGTGAACATGAGGGTTAGGGCAGGTAGGTGAGTTAGGGTTAGGGCACAGGTGAGGTGAGTGTGTCATAGTGACGGACCTTAGGGTTAGGGTTTGGGTTAAGGTAAGTGTATAGTTAGTGGTGTATGTACAGTTTAGTATAGAGTTAGATGTAAGATTTTAGGTGTATGTGTGGGGATTGCTATTTGTTTGGTGTGCTTGTGTTGTGTGTATGTGTTTTGGAACTGCTAATTTTTTCCCTAGGAAAAAATTCACTGTTCTGCATGTTCAATGTTGTCAGCATTCGCTGAATAGGGGTTGATATTAGAACATTCAAAGTTTTGAAACTTCGATGTTCTAATATAGACCCTTTTTAATGATGCTCTCAGAATAACTGAACTCTACATATTAATGTTTTGTTGTTAAAAATTTTGATAAAAACAACTGAGAAAAAAATAACTGAACTCTTATCAACACTTTTTTCATTTCCCATTTTGAAGATCTACATTTGCCATAATAATACCACAATATAAGGACAAAATGATTGACTTCAACAATTGGCTAAGTTTCTGGTGTCATTCAAAGGGGATCCAGTACCTGTCTTCCTGGGATGACATGATCGACAGACCAAGATGCTTTGCCAGAGATGGTCACTCTCGAGGCACTCCTAAAAATGGAGAACATTGATATCTGTGCAGTAACTGAGACCTGGTTCAAGGCTCCAGAGAGCACCCCTGCAATACCAGGCTACAACTCTTACCACACTTTTTGGCCACCAAACCAGGATCAAAGCACTAAAGGTGGAGGAGTGTCCATATTCACCAAGGATATTCACACCACCAGGCTAGTTGCCCAACACAATGCGTCTGAAATTCTCCAGGTGCAACTAACACTAGGTAAGACTGCAATCCAAATTGTAGCTTGCTACAGATCCCCCACCATGCCCCAAGATTCTCACTACACCTTTCTAAACATACTGGAAAATATTATGATACAACCAAACACCCTAATACTGGGTGATTTCAAATACCCTGCCATTAACTGGGAAAACTACTCATGTACCAACACCTTTGCCCCACAGTTCTTGGAATTCATAAATTCCAATGCCCTGGATCACCTAATCCATAGTCCCACCAGGGGCTCCAATATCCTAGACCTGGTAATTACCAACATGGGAAATCAATGCTCCATACCTATGGTCACCCCCTTGTTGGTCAGGTCAGACCATAAGCTAATCACCCTTAACATCCACATCCCACCCCCACTCCCCAGTAAGGAAATCTCCATAAAAAACTTCTCCAAAGCCACTGTCATGCTACTCAAGTTAGAAGTGACAAACTTCATGACACCCATGCAGATGGGAACTGAAAGTTCAACTGCTGAGTCCTACACTAAGGCACTGTACGAGCACATCCACTCATGCATGAATCGTGCCATCCCAAATAGAACCAAGATGCTCTCCTCCAAAAAAAGGAAGCCAATCTGCTGGTCCCCTGCCATAAACAAACTTTACAACAAAAGGAAGAAACTGTTGTAGAAAAGAGGAAAATCCCACAATGCAAAAAATTCCCTTACCAGCCTCAGTAAGAAGCTGAGATCCCTCATAAAATCCTCCAAAGCTAGTTACGAAAATAAAATTGCCAAAGATTCCAAAGACAACCACAAGGCATTCTATAACTATGTCAATAATTTAAATGGCAATGCTCAGATCTGCTCTGAGCTACAACAGAATGGCATTAAATATACTGATCCCAAGGATATTGCCAATATCCTGGCAGATCGATTCACTGCCAACTTCATCCCCCTCTCACCCCCTAAACGGCCCATCTCAATACCGAAAGATTGCCAAATTCTGGTAATAATGGCCACACAGATAAAAAATGCACTCTCCAAAGCCAAGAATACAGCATCCATGGGACTAGATGACATCCTGGACTGTGTACTACATGAACAACAAAATGAACTGGCACCTCACCCAAGTGTCATGTTTAATCATACCCTCACCTCAGGCTTCATGCCCACTGAGTGGTGCACAGTTACAGTTATCCCACTCCACAAGGGGGAATCCACCTTGGATCCCGGGAACTACCACCCCATCAGTCTTACGAGCCTGATCTGCAAGGCCATGGAACGTATTATCATGGAACTTATAAACAAAGATATTGGCAACCTTTAAACACTGGAACCCACCCAGTTCGGGTTCATGAAGGGCCGATCTTGTCTCCTGAACCTGATTGACTTCTTCGAATCAGTCTCCAGAGCCGTGGATGAGGGTATGGCAGTCCACACAGCCTATCTGGACCTTGCCAAGGCCTTTGACACCATCCCCCACTCTGGAATCATAGATAAACTTACTAAGCTGGGCATTAATCCCTACGTCACTTGACGGGTTGCCAACTGGCTTACTGACAGAACCCACACTGTAAAAGTAGATGACTCCAAATCCAGCTTCAGACAAGTGACAAGTGGAGTACCTCAGGGTTCAGTCCTGGGACCGTTCCTGTTTGGCATCTACTTCTCTGAAGTACAGGCCAACACTAAGGGACTCTGGCTAACAAAGTTCGCAGATGACTGCAAACTGGGAGCCATTATTGAATCCCCAAATGATGTGGATACTCTACAAAAGGGCCTTACAGAAACAGATGCTTGGTGCCAGAGCCATGGGCTCAAGCTCAATGCCAAGAAATGTAGTTATCCCCTTTGGTAAAAAACATGTACCCATGAATTACCACATAGGTGGCAGTACACTAAACACCGAAAGTGTGGTAAAAGACATAAGGAAACAGGTGGACAGTGGTCTCACCTTCAGTAACCACATTGCCACAGCAGTCAGGAAATCCTTCTATGTGGCACACCTCATCACTAAGGGCTTTTCATCCAGAAAAAAGGAGGTCATTGTCCCACTGTACTCATCCCTCATTAGACCCATTATAGAATACAACGCCCCATTTGGTATGTACCTTTCAAGACATCTGCAACAACTGGAAAGGCCGCAGAAATACCTCACTAAAAGAATCTTAGGCCTAAAGCAGATGCCCTATGATGACCGCCTTAAAAAACTCCAGCTATACTCTGTCACATATCGTCTACTCAGAGGCGATCTCTGCTTAACATACAAGGCCATGTCAAACCCAGAGCTGTTGGACATGCTACACTTAAAGAAATCCCAATCCCTCATTGCCACATGCTCCAGGGATCTAAACCTTGTCATCACAATAAACAAAACATGCCGGAGGGATAGGTTCCTGACCCAGAGACTCCCCAGACTCTGGGATAGACTGCCCATACATGTCAAGCAGAGCACCTCCTTGGCCCTCTTCAAAAGGAACCTTGACGATTGGCTGGCAGAAAGCAAATTCACCTTGGGTATCACGTCAGTCACCCTGCTAGACAGGGGACCAGGGAAGTAAATAGTGTGGGAAGAAATAGCCAGGGAATTGTTATGGCTAGGCTTGTATAGGCCCTAGAGCCAATAGCCTAGTACCAACCTATGAACCTATGAACCATATATCAAATTCACACTGAAATAGTCCTTCTTGCAGCTTTCATAACTTTTTTGTCTGTTTTGCATACTTTCTGCCCCCCTTAATGAACTGGCTGACCCTTCCAGCCAAACTGCATATTACTGTGACTGTTAAGTGTATGTTAGTCCAGCATCCATGCCCTACTTTAATTTTGATCTACCTGCCTCCTTTAAGTTGTCCATGTATGCCACAACAGTCAAGCACCAGGGCCCAAAGTGGTCAAAATGTCTGTGAAGATGGACTAGAATGTGACATGTTGAGGACATGGCTGTCATGTAGCATAATTTTAGGTACCAGATGTAAGGAATAGAAAGAAATTTAACACCACTGTGTAACAGGACAGACATGCAGAGAAGATGGAACAGAGACTGATAGAAGGGTACACTGTTCTCTCAGAAATACAATTATGCTGCTAGGTGATATGTAATTC
The DNA here is from genome assembly GCF_019279795.1 of Protopterus annectens. Classification (NCBI taxonomy): domain Eukaryota; kingdom Metazoa; phylum Chordata; order Ceratodontiformes; family Protopteridae; genus Protopterus; species Protopterus annectens. Next base: position 1,636,067,887 of record NC_056726.1, on the reverse strand, counting down.
TTTCCCAACCAAGTATCCATTAGCTGAGTCCATTCCAAAATCCAGATTACTTGTATCAAAAGGGAAAACCTAATCCATGCACTAATAAGGTGGCAGCATTCATAGCTTAAATCCAGATACTGGGAAGCTTTGGCTCTGTTTACAGTATGTTCAGATATAAGCTCTCCAACATTTATCACAAATCATACCATAATGGGATTTAACAATCTTATTTAGCCAATCAATGGCTCAGAAAGGGGGGCTGACCTAGATAGATTATAATACATAACTCTCATGTCACAATTCCTGATGGTTTTCCTTTCAGCCATGAAGGTTCATAGGGCATTTTTAAGCCTAGCCATGCATCCCAAATCTCTGACAAGTTCTAATACCCCTTGATAAGTGTAAGCATGGGCCTGGGAGATGAACCATTTACAGGTTACCTCTGTCCATTAGAGACATGTGTGCCAAACCAGGGATGCATTTCCTGTTTCCCATCCAATTGTCCAAGTTGCACTTGAATTGAGTTAAGGAGAAATTCTGCTTCACATGTATGGGGAGTCTATTCCATAGTCTCTGAGATACATACCTATCTCTGCAGCAGGTCCTAGTTATATCACAGGCAAGGTTTAAGTATTTAGAACAGGTAATTCTGGTGCTGTTTGTTTTGTGGATATGCAGGAGGTCCATCAGAGTGGAGTCTGACAGTGCCCTGTATGCCAGGCATAGATCTTCTCTCAAAAGCCTCTAGGAGACAGAATACAGAGACAGGGCCTTGAGGCTGTCTGCATAGGACATATTACTTATGCCCTGTATTCTTTTAGTGAGGAACCACTGTAGGCCTTCCAATTGTTGCATACGCCTGGTTTGGTACATATCAATGGGGGCATTGTACTCAATGATAGGTTTGATGAATGGCAAATACAGTGGAACAATGACTTCCTAGGACTTAGATGACATACCTTTGTTTCTAAGTTATGCAACATGGAATGATTTCCTCACCCCTGTAGACACGTGATGATCAAAGGCTAGATAACTATCTATGTGAGTCCCTAAGTCCCTGACTACTGGGTCAGCTCTAAGGGGTGTGTTGTCAATATGATAGTTACCAGGGATGGATGACTTCCCAAAGGATACTATTATGTATTTCTTGGCATTTAGTTTTAGTCCATGGCTCTGATACCTGTTGTTTGTCTGTGTTAATCCCTCCTGGAGAACATTTGTGTCAGTGTGCGATTCAATGACAGCTCCTAATTTGCAATCATCTGCAAATTTAGTCAGCCAGAGACCATTGACATTGGCCTTGACTTCTGAGAAGTAAATGCCAAAAAGGAGCGGTCCAAGGACTGATCCCTGTGGGACTCCACTTGTGACTGGCCTCTTTGTAGAGGTGGACTCCTCAATTCTAACTTCCCAGGTCCTGTCTGTGAGCCAGTTGGTTATCCATCATGTGACATACGGGTTTTTGCCTAACCTCTTGAGTTTGTCAACAATACCAGAGTGGGGTATTGTGTCAAATGCCTTGGCCAGGTCAAGGTAGGCAGTGTGAATGACTATGCCCTCATCCATTGCTTTGATGAACTTCTCGAAGATGTCCACCAGGTTGAGTAGGTATGATCTGCCCTTGATGAAACCAAATTGGATTGGGTCCAGAGTCTGGAGGTTTACTATATCTCTAGTGATCATCTCCATGATAATTCTTTCCATGGCTTCGCATGCAAGAATAGTGAGACTTGTGGGCCTGTACATGGTACACCTTTGTGCAGAGGGATGATTGTTACCCTTCTCCATTCATGCGGCATGAAGCCTGTTTGGAAGCTACAGTTAAATAGTAATTCCAGAGGCCTTGAGAGGTCATGTTTCATGCTATTAAGAAGGCATTCTTGGAATTGACTGGGCACATTGATGCAGTGTTCTAGGTCTTAGAGAGAGCATTAAAGACCTGCTCCCTAGTGATAGTAGGGGGAGTTATATTTGATGAGAATTCCTGAGGGAAGGTTGAGGGGGAGAGAGGGGTAAAGTTGGAGCTGAATTTATCAGCCAGGAGGTTTTCTACATCTTCTGGCTCAGTATAGGTGGCTCCAATGAGCTCTGCACACAATTGTGTATTGCCTTTGAGGTTATGGACATAGCTAAAGAATGTTTTATGGTTGCCTTTGGCCTGGGAGGCCAAACTTATCTCAAATTTGGCTTTGGTACACTTTATTTGTTTTCTGCGTTGTTTAGTTTGATGAGAGTGCTTTTATCCTGCTGGGTGCTGCAATTCCTAATTTTTGCCATGATTTTCTTCCTCCAGTTATACAGCCAATTGATTTTGTGATTCCACCTGGGTGGCTTGTTTTTTGAGGTAGTTCTGTACTTCTTCCTGGTAGGTACAGCTGCTTCTATGCAGCTATTAACATGCTTGTACAGGGTTCTGTGAACAGTTCTGCATAGGCAGAAGTGATCTCAGGGTTTATGGGGGCTTGAAATGTTGCCAGGTTCTCACTTAATTGCAGGAGGTTAGCCTTAGAATAGTTTCTGAATATTCCAGGTTTAGCTGGAGATCCAGGTTTTATATTTACTTCAAAGGAGGCCATTTTGTGGTCTGACCTTACCAGGGAAGGCATTTCAGTAGGGGGTGTGCAGCACTCTCCCATATTAGTGAGGACCAGATCCAGTATGGTTGGTGTTTTGACTATCTGGTCCAGGGAGTTTGTGTTTACAAAACCCAGGAATCTCTGTGCATGTATGTTTGGTGTCATATAGGATCCCAGTCAATAGTGGAGTAATTAAAGTCACCCATGAATATGATATTATGTTGGATGGTTAGTGTTTTTAATAAGTTTAAATACATGGTATGGGTTTCCTGGGTCATAGAGGGGGACCTATAGCTTGCAAGGAAGTGGCATTGGATTTTACCTATGGTGATTTGAACATGGATCAGCTTAAGTGCATTGTCCTGTTTGACTAGCCTTGAAGTATATTTATTTTTGATGTAAATAGACACCTTCACCTTTAGTCCCTGCCTGTGAAGTAGCTAGCCTAAAGGTGTGGAAGGCATTATAACCTTGCACTGTTGGTGTGCTCTCTGCGGCTTTAAACTATGTTTCATTGACCGCACAGACATCAGCATTCTCTAGGGTAAACATACCTTTAACTTCAACTAATAAAAAACAAAGATGTTTATGAGTACACTGCCTTGATTGCAAATGGCATGCAGTTCCTGAACTGCACACCATCTTTCAAAAAAAATATATATATATACATATATATACATATATATATATATATATATATATATATATATATATATATATATATATATAAAATTACAAAGACGAGCAGAAGCTTAGACAGATCTGTCATCTGTTTTCCAGGATAATGTTACCCGAATGACAATCTTATTACAGTAATCCATTCTCACAGTGAAGAAACTGCTAGCAGTACTCCATGTTTTCTTTAATAAGAAGCATTTTTTTTTTAATTTTCAAGAACTGTAATGTGTGTACACTCAGTACCTGATCCCTGAGCTAATACCAAGCCAAAATTCAAAGATTACAAATTTTTACATAGTAGAATATCTAATAACTGCCAGGGCAGTCACGCAGGATCTGTATTTTGTGATTTGTTAAAATAAAATAAAATTGCCACTGAAATCAAAATGAGTCATTCCCATTTAAAAGATTAGTTAACAGCCTCTGCTTTGAATTAAGTTTTGCAGGAGGCAAATGACTGATTCAAAACTATTGAGGAAAAAATGATTAAACATAAAAGAAATAAGCTCAACAGGGATCGCGATGATTATGCTAACAATCAAGCATTTCTTTGGGAAGGCAAAGATTCAGCCAGCAGGTGGGATACTAATGGTTCATGTTACTTGTATTGAAGCTCCAGCAATGTTACAGATACGCCTGTTTGTTCTTCAGCATCTAATACACCAGACAAGGTATCCACTTCAAATTCTGTAAACACTTCATCTAACTTCCATGAAAATAATGAACATGTTACACCCAGCAGTTTTAGTGTCGGTATGGCGTAACAGAAATATATGTTCTACACAAACGTGTTTACATATTTGGAGGCTGTAAACACGAGCAGATCAATCGAGGTTGGACTATAGTGGCACCGATGAACAATATGCACAAGCCGCACTAATAAAGAAATGAATTATTTCTTAGGTAACTCAGTTTTAGCAATTTGCCTTCAGATTTTCTATATCCATAGTCAAAGCCATTTGTGCTTTTGATACTACTGCAAATATTTCCGGTACTTTCTGTATGACCCAACTTGACATTCTTAAATTGAGTTTAAAGTTTATACCCACTGTCTTGCCACAGCAACAAAGACTTGCAATTAATTGGTCTAAATCTGTACATAAGTTAGCCTGGATCTGTAGTGCAGAGGGATGAATTCCTGGCTGCAACCCAGGCAACCAGGGTTCAGGCAGTGGGTCTGGATCTGGAGGAGCTAGGAGAGAGGGGATCTATTAAGTGGTGTGATTTCCCCTAGTGGAGACCAGGGAAAACACTGCTTGTGCTTCAAAGAGAAAGGCAAAGCTGTTTGAAGGGAATGTCCCATGCATAAGTGAGGGGACATTTTTCTCAGTCACTCTTGGCACTTTGCGATACATAGATAGATAGATAGATAGGTAGATAGATAGATAGATAGATAGATAGATAGATAGATGGTGTACAAAAACAGCAAAAAAAATCTACCTCTGATGGCTGTCTAAATGATGGCCCCTCCCAGCTGACACTCACCTTGGTGATGAGGAACAGATAGGCTAAATAGGCACTAATGTGCTGATGATAGACAGCTGGGACAATAAGAGAAAAAAATAGTAGACAAGCTACACCTATTATACTATTTTATTAATGCTTATAATGGTTATGGTTTAGTAGTTATAGTCACAGTAAGATTAAAAATAGTAATAATTACTATTTTTTTTCTTACTCAGCTGAAGAATATACACTTAATGCTTACTGTCTTAGTGATCTTTCAGGTCTCAAAGTATGTTGTGTCTTTTGGCTTTTCCCGGTTAGGGGTCGCCACAGCAGAACTCCGGTCCGCTAATGATTGGCAGTAGATTTTTACATGCCGAGTTGCCAGCTCTGACGCACAACCTTGAAAGCAGGTACGCACACACATGTCTCCACACATAAGATGCTTTAACTGAGAATCGAACAGGACAACATCTTACTGTGAGGCGACAACGCTACCGCAGCACCACCACTGCAGTGTCAGGTCTCAAAGTATACAGTAACTTTATTATTCCTTAAAGGAATGAAACTATTAAGAGAATTATGGTGATACTACACATGCTATACACACTAGGGATTCTCACCAACAACGAGGGAGGTCTAGTGGCAATAACCTGTCTAGTTTTAATAACAATAGGCCAATGAATAGGGCAATGAATGTCAATGGTTCTAATCTAAATGAGGCAGCACCTCCCCTTGTTGGAACTGAACCCTCAGATTTACAGCAATCTAATACGTCCAGTATGATTTTACAAAGCCATAAGCAGGCTATTACAGTAGACATCCACCCTAATGAAGGAGGTGTCTCTAATCTGCCCCTAGGAGATGAAAACAGTGGTAGTGATACTGTACAAGGAGAGGGAGCTCCACAAGTGGGTACGTCTTCTCATTCTGCAATAACATACTCACAAGTAGTTAGACCCAAAGAACATGGGAATAATCATTCTAGTAATTCCAACAATCATAGTAAGGTGAATGTACCCTTTCCCATAGCACAAGATAATTTTTTGGGGAGAAAAAGGTCTGCAAGCAGAGGCAGACAAAAGAGGAAGTGGTCGATGGAGGAACAACAAGGACCCACCATCAAGAAAATGTGGGAACGAGCAATACATTAATTGTGAATTTATCTAGTAGGATTTTAACAGTTTACGAAGAACAGGTCCTTAGCAAAGGGTTGAGTTTCATCCCCTCTAGAAAGACGGACATTGTGGACTTTGTTGTAGATACTAAGCTATTTACTAGGAAGATACAGTTAGCTTTAGATTATGGAAACAATATCCAGGAAAGAGGTCTAAGAAGTTTTAGACCAGTTAGTACCTATATCCCACAGCTGAACCCTACATTAGAAGTATTTGAAAATGATATACATGTACAGTTACAGAATGATAAGATTGACAAATATAAATACAAACATAACTTGAATTATCAACAAAGAAGAGCTTTGAAGGAGTTAAAGAACGATAGAAATTTGGTGATTAGACCAGCTGATAAGGGGGGTCCGATAGTCCTTATGGACACGGTTAATTATAATACTAAGATGAAATTGATGCTGGAGGACATAAACTCGTATATGAAAATAGATGTTCCTGTTTTAGTAGATAAGGTTTTCACTATTTTTTATACGTTAGATGACCTCCTTATGTCATCTGACATCACTAAAGAACTGTATGACTACTTTAAGGTCGAAAACCCTGTGATACCATGTATCCAGGGGTTACCCAAGGTTCATAAATCATTGAGAGATCCACCAATGAGACCAATACAAGGATGGGCTACAGAACCCCTCTCGATTTATCTAGACAGCATACTTAGACCACTTGTTGATAAGAACGTAATAATACTCAAAGATAGCAAGCAGTTCTTATTAGATTTGTATGCTTGTACTAGAAGTCTAAGGGACGATGAACAGTTCATCTTAGTAACCCTTGATGTAGTCAGCCTTTTTACTGTCATTCCGAACGATTTAGGTTTGACTTATATTTCAGATTACCTGAAAATTAATACACAATTTTCTAATAGTAAGGTGGAATTGTTGACACTGTTTTTCAAAATGGTACCCTAATGAAGGAGGTGTCTCTAATCTGCCCCTAGGAGATGAAAACAGTGGTAGTGATACTGTACAAGGAGAGGGAGCTCCACAAGTGGGTACGTCTTCTCATTCTGCAATAACATACTCACAAGTAGTTAGACCCAAAGAACATGGGAATAATCATTCTAGTAATTCCAACAATCATAGTAAGGTGAATGTACCCTTTCCCATAGCACAAGATAATTTTTGGGAGAAAAGGTCTGCAAGCAGAGGCAGACAAAAGAGGAAGTGGTCGATGGAGGAACAACAAGGACCCACCATCAAGAAAATGTGGGAACGAGCAATACATTAATTGTGAATTTATCTAGTAGGATTTTAACAGTTTACGAAGAACAGGTCCTTAGCAAAGGGTTGAGTTTCATCCCCTCTAGAAAGACGGACATTGTGGACTTTGTTGTAGATACTAAGCTATTTACTAGGAAGATACAGTTAGCTTTAGATTATGGAAACAATATCCAGGAAAGAGGTCTAAGAAGTTTTAGACCAGTTAGTACCTATATCCCACAGCTGAACCCTACATTAGAAGTATTTAGTAACGTCGTTGAAAATGATATACATGTACAGTTACAGAATGATAAGATTGACAAATATAAATACAAACATAACTTGAATTATCAACAAAGAAGAGCTTTGAAGGAGTTAAAGAACGATAGAAATTTGGTGATTAGACCAGCTGATAAGGGGGGTCCGATAGTCCTTATGGACACGGTTAATTATATTGATGCTGGAGGACATAAACTCGTATATGAAAATAGATGTTCCTGTTTTAGTAGATAAGGTTTTCACTATTTTTTATACGTTAGATGACCTCCTTATGTCATCTGACATCACTAAAGAACTGTATGACTACTTTGAAAACCCTGTGATACCATGTATCCAGGGGTTACCTAAGGTTCATAAATCATTGAGAGATCCACCAATGAGACCAATCGAAATGGACAAGGATGGGCTACAGAACCCCTCTCGATTTATCTAGACAGCATACTTAGACCACTTGTTGATAAGAACGTAATAATACTCAAAGATAGCAAGCAGTTCTTATTAGATTTGTATGCTTGTACTAGAAGTCTAAGGGACGATGAACAGTTCATCTTAGTAACCCTTGATGTAGTCAGCCTTTTTACTGTCATTCCGAATGATTTAGGTTTGACTTATATTTCAGATTACCTGAAAATTAATACACAATTTTCTAATAGTAAGGTGGAATTGTTGACACTGTTTTTGGAAATGGTCTTAACAAATAACATCTTTGTTTTTGACAACACAATGTACCTTCAGAGGGATGGCGTAGCTATGGGCACTTCTTGTGCCAATAGCTACGCCAACCTCGTTATGTCTGCCTGGGAAGATAGATACATGTGTAATAGTGACTTATATAAGAAGAATGTGCGATTATATCGTCGTTTTGTCGATGATCTCTTCTTTTTATGGTTGGGAGATGAAGAGACTTTAAACAGTTTTATATTAATGTTGAATTCCTCTACTGATTTTCTTAGGTTTACTGCAAATATGTCTAGGACAAACATCTCGTATTTGGATGTTGAGATTTATAGAATGGGGAATGGGCTTTTAAACACATCCATACATAGAAAGGCCTGCCACAGGAATAACCTGTTGCATAGACAAAGTATGCATCCAGCATATGTGTTTAATAATATTTTAAAAGGCCAGTTCATGAGAGCGTCACGTTTAAATCCTAGTGACGAATGCCATCAGTCAGAATGTATAGATTTAATGAACAAATTTCTAGAAAGAGGCTATGGTCTTGGTAGAATAAGTGATATTATGAAGGAAACAAGTGATATGAGAATGGATAGGGCTAGACCCTATTTCATGGATCAAGGGGAATGTTCTCAGATAGATAGGCAGAATGATAATGTAATTAAAGCTATTACCTTTTACAGTAGGAATAGCAAAGACTTTGTGAATGTGTTAGACAAACACTGGAATATTTTACTGTCAGATCAAGAGATACAGAATTTGGTGGGCCCAAAACCAAAAGTGATTTATAAAAACCATCCAAGTTTGAAGAGATTGTTGTGTAAGCCTAAATCAAGCCCCATGATATATCGGGAGAATGCATCCCATGTTAATACAGTAGTTTGTGGAAAATGCAATCAATGTAAGTATATTAGTGATTGCACTGAGTTTGTACATCCTAATACAGCACGGAAGTTTACCTTTTTCACTAATACAAACTGTGAGTCTAGAAATGTAGTGTACCTTGCTTTATGCAAGGCCTGTTCTAGTTACTATATAGGTAAGACCAATAGGATGCTAAAGGAACGAATTAGAGAGCACAACTATCAAATAAGGATAGGGTCAGATATTAACGCTTTGTCTAGGCACTATAAGCAAGCAGGGAATGGCCACCAATTTTGTTTTTATGTTATACAGGAATTAACCCAAGGTATTAGAGGGGGAGATATCATAAATAGGACCCTTGAATGTGAGACCAGGTGGATTATTAGGTTTAGGTCAGATATACCACCTGGCCTGAATGACAAAGTGCAAATTAAACCTTTTTTAAAAAATAGGAGGGTATTTAGAAATAAATGACCCAGTTTTATAGGATTTTTAACATATTGATATATACATTTTGGGAACTGACGTTAGGAAGTATATATCTTTGACAGTATATACATTCCCTTTGTTACATGGTTGGATATGCATTTGAGACCCTACCCTTTATTTTATGTATATGCGCTTCTCTGATTTGTTGGAGGTTCCTGATTTTTCTAGGCTTTTAGTTTAACAACACATTTCATATAGGTAGCTTTATACATAGTTACCCCTTCTTTTCACTTGTAAATGTTTTTTGGGTCTCTCTTCCATGTTATGGTCAATCGAAGTTCGATGCAGTTGCTGTGTGAGTGACGCCTTATTATATAAAAACATGATGGGCTAAGAAGAGTGAGCAGATTACTTTCTGCCGTTGCGGCTGCTTTTAATGTTCAACAGGTTTTGATGCTAATTTCTATCATTATTAGCCAAGATCTCTAAATGTTGGTTTCAGTGTATATCTTACTACTGTCATCCGCTTCATTATGCTACAGATACATTATACAAGCATAATTTATGTTATGGCCAATTGAAGTTCGGTGCCGTTGCTGTGTGAGTGACGCCTTATTATACAATAACATGTTGGGCTAAGAAGAGTGAGCAGACTACTTTCTGCCGTTGCGGCTGCATTTAATGTTTAACAGTTTTTGATGCTAGTTTTTATTATTATTAGCTAAGATCTCTACATGTTGGTTTTAGTATATATCCTACTATTGTCATCCGCTTCATTAAGCTAAAGATACATTATACAAGCAGTAGTGTCTTGGGCTTTTAGATATGGCTATGCGTTCTGTAAGATTTTAAAATGTGTTATCAACACGCAATATGTTGCAAGAAGTTTATAAAATGTACAAGGGTATTTTACTTAGTTGTCATATATATAATATTGACAATGGATAGGGATGCCATTTTAAAATATTTTTCATGAGTTGATTTGCCTTTTTACCTGTATGTACGTTTAAAGACATTTACGTTATGTAAGTGAATGTTTTAGCAGTGATTGTTTCACTAGGTGCATGCATAGAAGCATTTTACATTTATTACATAGGTCATCAGATGTCTTGGTTGACCAATAAGGTTTTATGTGAATGTATTTATGTTAAAGTAAAATAATGGTCTCTGTTAGTCTGATGAAGCCTGTCGGCGAAAGCGCTTACTACGTTGTGGTTGAATAAAAGATTTTTATCTTGCTAACGCTTCGTTTGGTCTTGGATTAATACAGCGAATACATTTGGTGCAACAAGTGTTTTATCTTACGTTTCATAGCCAGTTGGACTACGTGCATGCTTTGGGAGACTGTGTATCATTATTTCTTTGGCACGTTGTCCTTAGCCTTTGTTTGCTTGCTGTTCAACTTTGGGGTTGATACATTGCTAGTTTTTTTATTAAATTGAAAAAAACTGCTAGACACTGATGAGTAGAATATTATTTTTATTATGTGAGATTGTGCTGTTTTGCCACCTATCTATATGCAACTATGTAGTTAAAAGATTTGCATGGTAAAGAAAAAATCTTATGGCCAGTAACATATTGGACTTATCTGAATATGTTGCAGTCTCATCATTACTGAAGTTCCAGCAATATCTATCAAAGACAATATTGATTTTGACATTAGTAAAAGGCAGTGGGATGATTTATATGGTACCATAATAAAAGTAACCTTATACAACAAGCAGGCTGAGTCATATACGTACTTTGAATGCATGTCACTTAATGCCAAGTAAGTGGACATAAGTCATGCTTCAAAAATACAGCGGCCAAATAGAATTCTTCAGCAGCCCTGGGACCCCGTACTATTGTAGCACTTTCCACAAGACATTCCTGGTTACATGGTCATTTGCTTTCTGTAGGCCCACAAAATAAATGTAGGCTATACTGGAGAACTCCCATGACCCATCCAATACTATTACAGGGACAAAGAGTCTATCTGTTGTTCTACATATAGAATAGAATCACAATGTTTATCATGAATCAGAGGCTCAATTATCACAGGATGTCTCCTTTCCAGCAACCTGGTACAGGCACTCCCATAGCTGGCTTTAGGCATAGGCCAACTAGGCAGCTGCCTAGGGCGCCGCTGTAGTAGGGGCACTTTTCCAGTATTTATTTGGTATAGGTAGACCAGGATGGGGGCACTGGGTGGTGTGGTGGGGGACGCCATGGAGCCCTTTTGCCTAGGGCACCAGTTGACCTAAGGCCGCTCTTGCGTGATCCCTCTGTAAATACAACAAACCTCTTGGTAAGATGGGACCCATCCCAGTTTGCAGATCCACAGGTATTGTTCCCATCTTCTATGTAAAACTGAAAATGCAAGTTGTTGACAACATCATGAATAAAATATACAACAACTTTTTAATTTATGGCTGGATGATGGATGTCATCTATGCCCACAGCCTTGACACCTTAGAACTGTTTAGCTGATACAATGTATCTACTGATATGCACCTAATCTCCTCAGCTGCTGTTGTGGAGTTTTTATTCCAAAACTGCACTGTGGTTAGAAGACATGAACTGGGATAAACCTTTAAATAAACTGCATAATGTGATACATGGCAGACAATGGACCTTTAATTCTAAGAGAGTATATAAAAGTTTTTGTTCTTCCCCTTCTGTATCCAGAGGTGAACCCCCACCCACACAAATATATATATATATATATATATATATTTATATATATATATATATATATATATATATATATATATATATATGTGTATATATATATATATATATATATATATATATATTTTTTTTTTTTTTTTTAATTTCGCAACAAGAAAAATAGCTTTTATTTGTTATTTTAGAGAGGTAGTATCAAGATCTTTATCTTAGCTATACATATTTTTGCTGCCAGATTTTTTTTATCTTGTATGGTATCGTACAAATCTGATTTTGGCAATCTCTTTTAGAGCTAGTTCCAAGGCCAGCACCTAAAACTGTCCAGTCTACCTTAACCCCTCCCCTTTACCCACAATCATAAGCACCTCAAGATCCCACCCTAGATATCTTTAGCAGACGTTAAAGTCAGGTGTGAGAAAAGAGCAGTCAATGGTCCTGAAAGCTTTCTGGAGATACCTAGCAGCAGAACACCTTATTTCTATTTTTAAACAGCTTTATTAAATCACAGTTTACATAATGACACAGGTACACATACATTAATAGAAAAGAAAACAAACCTTTAAATCATTTCCGTTATTCTCACTCAGTATACATGTTTTCTTTTTAACAATTATCATTCACTCCATTATATAAATCGCTTAATTCCTGCCTTCCCCTTAAACCTCACTCCTCCTCCTGAACATTATTCTGCATAAAATGTTCGCACAAATTCCATTTATTCCTATGTAATTTACTCCCTCCCTTTTCTAAAGACTCCACCTCCCAGTTCTAGGTTCATAGTTTCATATACTAGGCTAACTGCCTGAATGTCCATTTTAAGCTTAGCAATAACCCAAGGTCAGAATCAAACCTTGTACCCTGTGTTTATAAGGTGAGGACCTTAACCATTATATAAAACCCATTTACAATATTCAGGACTTCAGTTGCAGTTGGCTTAGATTTTGAGTTACATTTTATAGTAATTGCTTTTTTGGTAGCCAATAACATTAAACTTAGCAAGACCTACATCTAGACTATGTAGGTTATTCAGATCCTATGTCCCGGCTCAAGAAAATAATTTCCTTAGCTAAAACATTGCTCTCCCAACACTTCTGACAAAGTACTCTGCCAAGTTAAAATCTGCCAACTCATTACACTCTCCACAAATGTTCCCAGTTATTCATTTTATTTATTTTTATTTTACATTTGTTTACCGGGATAGTCCAACTGGATACATGTCCATTTTCAGCGGAGGCCCGGGGAGAAAAGCTCCACATAGACAAATTTACATAGATTACACAGAAATTAGCAAACAATTATAAAAACAAAGTGATTCTATACAATGGGTTAGTAGTGTTCCCTAATAGGGACTCACAATTCTCATGGACAGACAATTAAAAGTAAGAGACATCAGATTGGAAGCAGAGCTTGGTGATGTAGTTACAAGTTATGATAATTGCAGAATATGCTTTTAGTTTATAACTTAATCAGGGTTAGTACATGGGCATAGCCAATTCACTTTGAGATACTGTTTAAGGTTTTTTTTGAAGAGACATTTGGAGGATTGTAGGGTTATATAGTCTTTCAACGAATTCCAGGTTTTGCCAATGAAGTTGGCAAACAGGGATTCACCAGCAGAGTTATTACCTTTGTGGGTTTGGACCAGTAGTTTATCAGCTGACCATAGGGATCTTAGGTTGCTATATGGCTTAATAATATTTTTAAGTGAGGGGGTATCCTCAGAGTGGTACAAAATTTTGTGCGCTATTAAGAGTTGATTGAACTGAATTAAGTTGGGCAGTTCTACCCACTCTAGTTGTTTAAGGTTCTGACAGTGGTGGATTCTATAGGTGGAGCCAGTGGCGAATCTGGCAATATGATTGTAGCTATGGGACAGCTTACCTAGTTCAGATTTGTTGAGGTTTGAGAGTACAGGTGAGGCATATAAAAGAGTAGAGAGTAGGTGTGACCGGGCGATTGCAGTCCTAGCCAGTGGGGTTAAAAATACCTTGTTTCTATACAGTGATCCAAGCTTCTTATTGATGGTCTGTATGGTTTTGTTGACCTGTAGGTCAAATTTGAGATTATTGTCTATGATAACCCCTAGCGGTTTGGTGTGATTATCTGGGGAAATAGTGGTACCATTGTTAGATGTGACAGAGAATGAAAGTGTGGTGGATCTACTAGTGGGAGAGAATAGTATAAGTTTAGTTTTATTGGTGTTCAGAAGTAGGAGTTGGTTGGTGACCCAGTTCTCGATTGTGTTAAATGTATTTTGGGTTAAGATTTGCAAGTCGGATGGGGAGGTGACTGAGCAGATGAGAGTGGAATCATCTGCGTATTGAATGCAGGTGACTTTAGGTATAGCAGTGTGGAGGTTGTTGATAAAAATAGAGAAGAGTAGTGGACCTAGTATGGACCCTTGAGGGACACCAAGTGTGAGAGGTAACTGGCTGGAGAGTTTGCCCTGCCATAGTACTGCCTGCTGTCTACCAGTCAGGTAGGACTGGAACCACTGGATAGAAGGCTTGTTGAAGGAAATAGATTTTAGTGAAAGAATGAGAAGTTCATGGTTGACCATGTCAAAGGCTTTTGATAGGTCAGGAAAGAGGGCAGAGGTTAGTCTATTGTCATTCCTGTTTTGGTTTATAGCAGTAGTAAAGGAAAGGAGGGCTGAGGTGATGCTGTGGTATGGCCTGAAACCATGCTGGGAGTCAGATAGTAAGTTATTCTGTGAAAGGTATTGCATTAGTTGCTTGTGTACACGTCTCCATTATTTTGGCTAGTGGAGAAAGAATGGCAATGGGTCTATAGTTGAATATGTCTGAGGAGCTACCGCCTTTATGGAGTGGGATGACGTGAGCTATTTTCCAGAGGAAAGGGATAGCATTTTCGAATAAGGTTCTGTTCATGAGGATAGATATGGGATATGCAATGGCATCTGCAGCTATTTGTAGGTACTCTGCAGGGAGGAGGTCAGCAGCAAGGGTGGTAGGTTTTAGTTTTTTTATAAGTGTTTTGATAAAACTAGTGGATATTGGTTGGAAGCTAAATTCCGGGTGATTATTAGGTAGATTAGGCATGTGGTTTAAGTTAGAGGGGGTTAGTTGATTTGCTAGGGATTGGATTGTTTCAGTGAAAAAGTTATTAAAGGCGCTAGCTATTGTGTCTGGGGAGCTATGGGTGTAGTTAGCTGGGATTGGGGTGGTGGAGTGACCTGGGCAAAGTAGTTGATTTAAGCCTGCCCAGAACTTTTGAGGGTTGTTGTGGTGTTTTTGTAGGAGATTTTGGTAGAAGCTTTTTTTATCCAGTAAAATAGATTTTTTTTGTATCATTCCTGAGTTGACGATATTTTAGATGGTCAAGTGGGGCTTTGGTTGTTCTCCAGCTGGCCCAGGCTCTGTTTCTAGTTTTGATTTTAGCTTTGGTATCTTTTGTTAGCCATGGTGCTGTATTTGATCTAGTTTTTTATTGTACATGCTGGAGCATGGGAATCAAGCTAGGAATTTAGCGTTAAAGTGATCTATGGCCTCCTCTAATGTTAGATTTTTTAGTTTTGACCAGTCGACTGCTTTTAATTCATTTTGGAATATAGCAGCATCAAAGTTTTTCCTGTTTCTAAATGTTTTATATTTGGGCTGGTGAGGGTTTCCTGCCTTATATTTTATGATATAGGTTAGACAATGTTCACTGAGGTCATCAGGGAGAGTACCAGCTGTGTACATTTGGGGTTGGTTATTAACTAGGATCCAGTCTAGGATACTTTCCTTGTTGGTTGGTTTGTTTATCCTAGTGGGAGAGGTTATGGTCTGTTTAAACCCAGATAAGTTTATATGAGTGAGGGGGGGGGTCGGAGGAGCAGGGGTGCCAGTCTGTGTTAAAATCACCATGAACTATGGTTTCTTGGGAATAGGTAGTGGATAACCAGTAAAGTAGATCTTCTAGGGTATTTAGGTTGTTGCCTGGTGGAATGTATGCACAGACGATGTTCAAGTGTTTGTTTTGGTTAATCTGTAGCTTGGTTATGAGGAGTTCCGTGTTATTGAATTGGGTATGTTGAATACTGTCTCTATTAACGGTTAGAGTATTTTTGTAAATGACTGCTATCCCACCTCCTTTCCTTGTAGCATGGTCTAACCGGTGAATATTGTATCCTGGAGGTAGTATCTCATTGTCAGTAGTACTGGGTTTTAGCCAGGTTTCTGTAAGACACATAATGTCTGGGGAGTGGGTTGGTAGAAGGGCGTGTAGGTTGGGAATCTTATTGTTAATACTTCTAATATTTAGGTGAAATGCTAGGAGGGAACTAGTGGGAGTATTCATTGGTAGCTTGACTGTTGGGGTTGTGGTAGGGGAGTGGAGGTTATTGGGTGTGGGTGGGCCAGGGTTGGGATTAATGTCTCCATGTGTTATAAGGTTATAGTGACAGGATATTCTGAGCTTTAGGACTTTGTTTATAAGCTTTATATAGTCTTTGTCTTTAGGATTATGTTTTGTGGCTGTACAGGGGTGGTATTTTATAGAGGGTGGTATATTCGGTGTGCTGGGGAAGATAAAGTGTTTTGTGTTATGTGTGAAGTCGTGGGTGTCTGTTTGACCATTTGGTAGTGAATACCATGGTCAAGTGTTTGTTTGTAGGCAGTGAGATGGTAAAATAGAAACAGTATAGGCATTTGGGTAATTAGTGTTTTTTTGCTTGTTTGCATTTTGATAGGGGGTGGGCCAAATTTGATGGCTGACTGTGCTAACAGGGTGTGGAAGAATGAGAGAGAGAGAAATGGGTTAAGGGGACAGGGTTGCTCAATGATGTGTGAGGTGCTGATTGGTACTTAGCAGGAGGGGAGTGGCAAGGGAGTGGCAAAGTCTGGTTTAAATTTAGCATTAGTGGGGGCGGGTGGAATTTGGGGGCAGAGAGGGGAGCGGAGTGAGCCGAGCGCAGCGAGGGCGAGCGTAGCGAGGTTAACACTGACTCTGAGAGTTACCTTGGGCTTTTGGTTTGGTTTGTATGATTGTATGTTTTTGGCTGTACTTTAATTTGTTTTATTCTTTTTTAATTTTACACCAATTTTCAGGCTAATTTTAATTGGATCCTAGGGGTAAACTAGCAAATGTATTCAATAAGGAGGGAGCAAAATTACTTTGCCAAATTAAAAAGTAAATGCTTGGGACTGGAACACTGTGTGAGTGTAAGGCTGATTCAAAGTAGTATAGCCCAATCTAGTGGCAATTGGCTAGATTTCTTCACTGTTGTCGTGCATACACCATTAAGCCTCAACAGTTTACAAAAACTAAATTGTAGTTTACCTATTACAATTGAAAAGCTGGAGGGAGTCAGGTTCTTGCTTCTCAGAGGTTTTCCTTAGTTAAGATAGCCAGCTTCAGTGGAGAAGGTAGAAATTGCTTTATGCAGTGAATCCCAGGGGGGGGGGGTCACTCAGGAAAGAAACCTGTGCAAACTATTACAACTGAAAAGCTGGATGGAGTCAGGTTCTTGCTTCCCAGAGGTTTTACTTAGTTAAGATAGTCAGCTTCAGTGGAGAAAGTAGAAATTGCTTTATGCAGTGAATCCCATGTTGGGGGCGGGGGGTCACTCAGGAAAGAAACTCATGCAAACTATTACAATTGAAAATTTGGAGGGAGTCAGGTTCTTGCTTCCCAGAGGTTTTACTTAGTTAAGATAGCCAGCTTCAGTGGAGAAGGTAGAAATTGCTTTATGCAGTGAATCCCAGGTGTGTGTGTGTGTGGGGGGGGGTCACTCAGGAAAGAAACCCGTGCAAATTGCTGTGCAGGCACAACAAACAGAGGGGTAGGAAAGGTACAACAGCTACATGATGAAATTAATGTGAGTCAGGTAGTAGAGAGTTTGATTAAAGATGGCTCAGTTACTTCTCTCTCTTTCCCATTGGACTTCCAAATTTTTTAAATCCCTGCTACCTACCAACCATCAGCTCTTCTGTGATCAATCAAACCCTTCATTTCCACTTGAGGCAAGAGCTGATCACTAGAGTTGGTCATTCAGGCAGTTATAGGGGGGGGTTCCTTATGATGAACTGTCTCCATCCACAGGAGCTCATGGACATGCTACATATTTCCTTAACAGGGGTGTGCATGCTCCTGTACATGCTCAAAGGAAGGCTGTTGCTTATTATAGCACTGCTCACATCCATGCTGTGCATTAATTTAATTATGGGAGTCAGCATTGTTGCAGATCAAATAACCTCCACCCCTCCCCCAGGAATGAATGAGCCAGCAATGCTTACTCCTCCCACCTTTCTGTTTACGCCCACCAATGCCTGAGTCACTAATCAAACCTTAGACTATATCTGTGCCACACTATAAAGTACAAAAAGCATGTTTAGATAAATTATATTTTCTTGTATGGGTGACTGTTTAAGTGAGATAACAGGTAAAGTTCAAAAGATCATGACATTTTGTTTGTACAGAGGGCTGCATCACAGCTTTAGCATTATCTTTTAGGAGAGGGTAAATGCTATACATAGAGGAAGCAACTATCTGGTTTTCAAGGCCTCGTATGGAAATACTTCCAAATGAAAAAAAATGCACTGATGTCCACAAATTAAAATAATATAGAGTAAAACCTAAAGGATAGATAAAATATTCACACAACTTTTGTTGTAAAAACATGAGTCACACAAAACCTATGATATTACAATGTGTTGCTAGAACACGTTATTGGATTCCTGAAGACAGTTTCCAAAAATGTAAAGATCTTCACAAAAACAAATTACAAAATAAGAAAATGCTAGGGTGCATTCTTTTGTCTACATTTTGCTTTGATTTCTGGATCTAGAAAGTATCTGCTTGGAAGGTGGAGACATTGTCATCCCAGACAGGTGACTAGCAAAGAGACATTCAGAATGAACAGATTTACTTATGGAGAGGTGTGAATTTCTCTGGCAAATATATTTCAGATCTTACACGTGCTCTAAAATTCCAAATAATGAGTAAAGTAAACTGTAAGAATACTGCAATTAATCTATAGAAGCCAACAGTAGTTTATTAAAAAAAACATTATAGTAAATGCCACCAATGACAATTTATTTAAAAACTCCATAGCAAGAGCAACTAGCAAAATTTGTACTCGTTCACTGCAGTTCTTCAGTGCATTTTATTTATTCTGTGCCTTCGCTACAGATCTCATTCCATGATTTTTGTTTATCCTCATTTTTACCTCTATAATAAGCAGAGTATTTGACAGCTTGTTGTTTTGCTGATCGACATTTCAACAATTTATTGATTGATTGATTTATTTATTTATTTTAGGAGGCACTCCGATTGATGTTCTGTAAGGACAGAGCTGTACATTCTGCAATTCCTGGCATTCCTACTACTAATTCCTGTACAAATGCACACAATCATACCAAATCTCTTCTATGTAGCACAGAATCTGGAGCGTTGTCACATTATCATTTACAAGATTGCTTGAATTTTGGGATCGAGTCAAATGCCATTTCAGAAGGTTAAGCACTAGGAAAGCTACTAAATAAATTGTGCAGACGAATATAAATCCATATTAATTAAAAAAAATCACAAAGTTTAACAGGGTGATATTACAAAAAACAACAGACCAAAAGTGTTCTTTTATCAGAGAAATCTGGACCACAAGAGTCCCAGTTTCACCTGATTGGATTTGGCAGTGGGTTAAACAGATTGATCTTTATGGGCACCTTTCTGCCGCGACCCAGCATTTAATTAAAAATGAGCATCAAGATGTAGGTTGGTTTCAATTTACATTTCTGTATAATCTAGTGAAAGTGTAAGACAGAAATACTTAGCCCACAGTGATTACATTGATCAAACATAAGGATTAGATACCTCTGACCGATCAGTATCTGGACATCTAGAACATGTCTTATAGTTAATCATTGTTTTCAGAAAAGCCTTTCTTTACCACACGGGTTTAATGTACTAAGCAGTGACAATATAACAAGAGATGTGTATTATCTTAATGCCTGTGCAGTATCTTGGATTCATATTTTAGTATGGTAATTTTGGATATGACTGTGTATTCAAATTAATTTGAATTTTGCTTTCTTTAAAATAAATATTAAGCTCTTTTCATTAAGCTGCAAGTATTTAAACATGTTTTCTCTTCAATAGCCACAACTTTTCCAACTACCAAAATTCGCATGGTCTTATCTTTTAAACCTCTGGAGATCACTGCACTTGCAAATATGTTAAACTCTGTCTCTGTCTCTACTTACATATGTGTGTGTGTGTGTGTGTGTGTGTGTGTGTGTGTGTGTGTGTGTGTGTGTGTGTGTGTGTGTGTGTGTGTGTGTGTGCGTGTGTGCGTGTGTGCATGTGCGTGTGTGTGTGTGTGTGTGTGTGTGTGTGTGTGTGTGTGTGTGTGTGTGTGTGTGTGTGTGTGTGTGTGGAAGGCTACAATATGAAGGTGACTTTGCAGAGGCAAACAAATGACTACTTATTTGCTACATGCTGTACACCTCTTACACTGGTAGGTGGGCCATACCACTTTCCTGTCCTTAGGGTGAGTGAGCCTGTATAGGCTGCTCCTTCCTACTATTTCTCTCTGGCTTCTCCAGACCCTGGGTCACTAGATGATTCCATATTGGCAAGGCAATAGTCAGAGTTTTATCTATCTGCAGCTTGGAGCTGACTTAGGCTTCTCTTATGCCTAATGTTTGTTAAACTTCCAGCAATATTTTGGCATAGAAAATGTCTAATCCATTTGCATTTCTTTCTGTAACATGTGGCTGGAAGCATCAGTATTGTCTTAAAGCCTTCTATTTTCAGGAACAAGAACCAATACTGAACATGTAAAAGTAGCCTAGCTGGAACATAAAACTGAACTACTGAAGGTGAAAAAAGTTCACTGGTACAACGTGTAATGTATTACTTACTTCACTGATGTTACACAATAGTTTTCAGGCACATATGATAGATGTATGATTTTGAGGTACACATGCATGTATACATACTGTGACTGAAAGGCATACAGGAAATATCATGTGACTGAAAGGCATACAGGAAATATCACGGTTACGTTTGTATTAAGGAACCAGTCCTTCATGGTAAAACATTTATTGGGCTCTTCGCTTTGTCTGTTACTGTTTACCATCAGATTATCTTTGCTGTCACAGCAGCCTTCTCACTTTCTTATGTTTATCTTTGCATAAAAGCTTTGGGAAATCTGATACAAACAGCTCAGTAAACTTTAAATACAAAATGTACCACATGCATCTCTTTCCTGTAAGGAACTGATGCTAACAGACCACAAATATGTTGGCTAATGGCCCTGTGTCGGTGTTATTAATGCACTGACCTTTTCAACTATGTAAACAAGTGGGAGAAAATGGGTACCATTCATCTAGACTGGAAAACTTGGACTTGTATTTCACAAGACTCACTAATAGGGTAGTTTAAAGGTCAGTTATAGCTTGCGGCTTATTCTATTTCCAGTCATGGAAGAATCCCTTTTCTTGTGAATGAATTGCAGTTCTAACAAATGGCGTGCTAATATACCTAAAAAAGGAACAAGTGTAACTATAAGTATTTGCGGATTATCTTCCTGACCTTCCTCACCTAACATCCTGCCTTCATGAAGGTTAGAAGACCTATTCAGTTCTTTAACTTCCTGGTTCACCTGTTACCCACCTTGCTGACAATATATACTTTAACCAGTAACTTTCCATGCTGAACTTCCAAAGGTAATTTTTTTCCACCCTCATTCAAACAATATTATGTAAAGGAGTAAAGGAGTGGGTGAGGCATGTCCAGTCTCTCCTCTAGCATTGCTGTTATGGAATTTGCATCCTCCTCTTTCCCCTGAATCCCAATAACATTCCCTTCCTAGCCTTTCTATTTTTATGGCTACCTCCTATACTTTATTGATCGACTATCATTAATTAATGACTGACTCACTTACCTTTCTCCTAACAAACAAGGGCTTATGATGAGCTCAGTGAACCTAGCCACCCAAACATTAGTGACACATTATCCCTCTCCACTGTCAGCCGTTCAAAAGACAAAGTGACTTGATCTTACAAATCATCGCAGACAACACCCAGCTCATTTACCAGAACAGTGCCCCCTTTTACAGATTTCTGCATCATTCTCACATTGTAATTTATAGCCCTAAGTCATACGTTGCAAATGACTGGTGGCCAGTGCTCACTGCCAAAACTGCAAACATCTTCTCGTGAATGTTTATTTCTGAGAAAGCATGGCACCATTAGAAATTCCAGATCTGTCTCTGGGTAGATATATATCACCTTCTTACCCAGGATCACCTTTATGTTTAACAACTTGTGCATAAACTAAACAAACACCTACCCCCAAATAAATGATCACACACAGCAGCAGACATCCTATCCTGTAATGTTGTTAGGCTCCCCTTATACTGAGGTCCATCTGCTAAAAGACTGGCATTTTGAATACCCAAAATAATCATAATAATTGTTCTACATGTGATCTAAATGAACTGAGGTCTTACCCAGTTAAGCCCACTGTATATAATTGTCTCTTTTGAGGGGCAACCTGTGAGCACCGCCTTTTTAAGTGAATTGTTCAAAGTCACAAAGTAGGCAAAAGGTGGTGGAGGGAATTAAACCCTTGACCAGGCACTACGTCAAGTAGCTTTTTACAAGCTAAGACCCATAATACTCTACACTGGCTGACAGATTAAATTGTGGTTTAAAATGGTTTATTTTTAAGTCATGAGTTCATTTTCCCCGCTACAAACAAGACTAAATGAAAAAACAGAGTGCAAGCAAGAGGACCAAAGAAGGAAAATGAGTGGAATTTAATAAAAAAATAATCTACACTGTCCCAAAAAGGGGAGCTCAATAAAATATTTTAAGCAAGATTAAATTAAGGATGACAACTAAACCATGTAAAATTATTAAAGCAGGACTGTTGAGCAAAGACACTCATATCATACTTGTATAGAAGATAGAACAGAATCACCATAATCTTCTTGGCAAGTATATCTGCATGGCAAAATACGTGGGTGCTGATGTTTAACTGAGTGTCGGATTAATAAAGTGGTAAGGAATCCCCTTAATGACTGCTTGGGTGAACAAGAGGAGGGTGACTGTAAACTGTTTGACCAGTTCCAGGATCTGTGAAGTAACAAGGACATTTAGGGCCCCTAAACCAGATAAGTATGACTATAACCTAGTGGTGGCCCATGTGAAAGTAAATGACTGGGGCACTCCATCCAGATGGACATGCAGAGAGAAAGGCAGAACTTACTATGCATGTGTTACAGGCAGGCTTCCTAAATGTCCCTATTTTGGAAGAATTTTCCTATTTTCATGTCTGATTTAGGATGTCCCTATTTTTAGAAGTATAGCCCTCTTTTCAGGCTTGTTTTACTCCTTCACACAATTTTTTTCTGAATCCCCTCCTCACATATGATTTTCTTAAGCTGTCTAGTACACAGAAATCCACACTATGTGACCAACATACTAGTAGCTATAATAATTTAAAGAAAAAGGACACATTTTACAACTCCCTTTTTTTAAAGCAAAACTAAAATTACCTTGTGTAGCAGACGTTTGTGATATAGTTCATTAAAGTCTACAGATTTTACAGTCTCTTTGATAATGTCCTCATATTTTTTCTATGATTTTTGTCACTATCTGCTTTGTAAACATGTTTCTGGGTAGTATCCCACATTCCTACTGGAAGCGGGATGAGTTATGTTCTATTTGGTATTCAAATTTTTGTTGATTAGATGTTCAGATTTTAGCTGGATGCTCCTAAGTTTCAAGGGCTGTTGTTCCTGTTTTTAATGTCTGCAGGTTGAGCTCTATGGTTACAGACAGAAGAGATACTAGTAACTTGCCTTCACCAAGAATGATGCCTAAACAGCAAGGCAAGATAACTGGCGTGAACAAATGACTAATTGGTGTCATTCTAAGGAGATCTAGTAAGTGTCAGTCTGGGATGAGATGGTAGATAAGAATTCCTGTTTCACAAAGAATGGAGTACCCCTGTGATAATGGCACTTCACACATCAACTAAAATATTTGCTGTCCCTATAGTGTCGTTTTTAGTCAGTCTCCTTACTCAACATTCTGGCATAGAAAACTCAAACTCAAGCTCGAACATTATCTTGATGGCACTAAATGCTAGGAGTCTAAACAGAAAGATCCCAAAAGATGAGGCCAGCCTGCAACTCCAACAGATGCATATCTGCATAGTTACTGAAATATGGCTTCAGTGTAATGACAGCACTCCCTCTATATCAGTGAGTGAGCAATTCAGATGAAAAACAAGGACTACAATCATGTCTCTGGTGTAACCTGTCTGTGTGGAATAAAAATGATGCCAGCATATTCACCTGAAGAACAAATTTCTTGACATCATTTTAAAAACACATAAGGAATGCTGGTTAGTATCACAGACCTAATAATAATAATATTTTCTAATATGTGAATTAAATGACAGTGGCATAGTGCTGTGTATAAATTTGTTGTCATTCAATTTTCCAAACAGCTTGCATGGTATCCCTTGCTTTGTTACTCTTGTCTGTGATTCTCACCAGATATTTTTCTTTTTCTTTTTTTTGGTGACATACTATTTTTTACTAAGTTTTAAAAGGGTGGTTTGTGTGAAGATATTTTATTTAACATTTAACCAGGAAAGTCTAACTTAGAACAAAGCCAATTTTTAGCTGAGGCCCAAGGAAAAATGCTTCAGATGCATGTCTTTGTAACATGGGAGGAAACCAGAGCAAACCCACACAAATGCAGGGAGGACAAGCAGACTCCACACAGACAGCACCCCAGCCGAGAATCGAACCAGAGAACCTCTTGTTGTGAAGTGACAATGCTTCCACTGCACTGTCCAAATGTTTTCCTCATTTACATGTAGCTGCTGAAGTAGTTCATGCTATATTTTAGCCATACCATGTCCTTATTTTTGCATGCTGTTATCTGAGGCAATGTTTCAACTATTTATTTATTTATTTATGCTGCCTATTGATTTTTATGCCATATGTGCTCAACAGTAGGAGATATTTATAGGTTTTAAACTGTTACTTTATCAAACCTATACTACCACATCAACACCACCAGATAGGCTGACAGATACCTAACCAATGTAATCGCCATTTCTGGAATAGGTTCCCCTTACATATCAAGCAATCCAATTTACTAGCAACCTTTAAAACTAGTGTGGATGACCTGATTGCTGATAAATTTTTACCTTGGATATGAGGGGAACCTTTAGTTAATGGAGGGCATTGTTAGCCTTCCAGCAGTAGTTGATGACAAGCTTTAGCTTATTGGTGGTTTCCTTGGCCGTACATTTTGTAAAAACTTATGAACCTATTTATTTGTGATGCACTTATTCATAAATTTAGTCTCTCTGATAGACTATGTCTTCTATTATAAAAGCAAGGGCCCTTATAAGCCTAGCCAGCCAAGCACACCGTAAGAAACTCATGATAACAACCTTGCAATATATTAAGGCTCTTATGCATGAATTTCACAATTATAAGTTAGTATTTTACTGTTTTATGAACATAAACAGTCTGACCTAGGTATTTTATATTTACACAAACATACACATATATACCTAGGTATGTACATGTTTGTATAATAAGGTTGCAAAACTTGCTACCAACAAGCAATACTGCATTCACCACTATATTGCCCTTAAGGCTTTGAATTGGCTAGAACTACCTCTCCACTTAGAGTACATGCAGCTTATCTCCACACACAACGTTATTCACAAAGCTGATGACTGTCCTGCTGTTACTACTAGTCTCCATTCCCACAACCCTAGAAGACTACTTTGATCTAATCAACAGCATCTTCTCAGCTTATATAAACAATGCAAATCCTCTGGCCAATGTCTCTACTCATATTCTGTCATTAAAAATGGAATTCTATCCTTCGGGAAATTAGATCTACCTCTAACCTCTCCAACTTCAAACTACCACTGAAGGACTACCTAAATAAGACTTGGCTTTGTCCTTGTACTACCCTAGACTGAACTAGTCCCTCCTTCATTCAACACCAAGAATACTTCTTTCTAATTTCTTCTCTCCAAACAAAAGTTAATCTATTTCTTAAATAAAGGACAAATGCAATTTTGCCTAGGCTATATTATTAAGTCATCTCTGTTCCAGAGGGTATACTTGGTGTATTTAATGTCATCTCTATGAACTACAACTTGTGAATATTTTACTTTAAGTACTGACAATGTTATTTTCCAACTTGTTATATCTGCCCAAATATTTGTACTGTCTATGTACAGGTTCACAATGAATTAATTGAAGTTGAATGTTTTACTTGTCAATATGTTGGTTCTTCTGTAATGGGTTTTGTCATAAGTTTATTTAATTGTTACCACATTATGCATTATGTCAATGTGGAGCTTTCTCCCTGGGCGTCCACTGAAAATGGGATATTATCTCAGTCAGCATTTCCTGGTAAACACCTATCAGATAAATAAATAAATAAATAAATAGCATGCTATATATAGCTACATGTACATATGTGTCTATATGTTTGCAGTTGAGAAGAGTAAACACTCATATGACTGAATACTCTTTTAAATGGAGTTTCTGCCAGCAGCCTTTTGCATGGGATCATGTAGCAGTGGGGTAAAGGAATTTGCCCTTACCCACTGTTGGGCAATCTCACAATTAGTATATATAATTAGCAAGGGGCGCAAGGAGGCTTTCCTCCCTGAAAAAAAATAATTTTAGTTTTTCATATGTTTGATCTCTTTAGATTCACTCTAAAGTGATCACTCATTTGATGTTTGCTCTTGTGAATGTTCACTATTTTATGATATATATATATATATATATATATATATATATATATATATATATATATATATATATATACATACATACACACATTCACATAGACACACACACTGACAGATAAAAGACATAAAACTCTATTTATCAGAATAGTAAGACTGAAAATACATGCAGGCTGTTCTCCCTTGGAAAATTTCCCCTACTCTGAGGTACAATGATCTCAGAGTTAGTATATATAAGCAGCAGGTTTGTTGGGGGGAGCAATTACCATGTTAGGAGGTGCAAAGAAGGAGGTAAAGTCTCCCTGCAAAAATGATTTAATGGCATTACAGTAAGGGTTTTTTTTTCATCATCATAGGTTGTTGCTAACAACCTCTATGTTAGTAGGTAGGTAGTTAAGGATTTGTAGGAGGGGGAGGTGTTAGGATAATACTTTTCTTATTGACAGCCTCTGTCCATAACGGACATGGGGCCAAACTGGGGGTAAATTTACAATTTCCCATCCAACTGTCAAGGTTTTTTTTGAATAAGGTCAGGTATGCACTTTGTTGTACATGAATGGGGAGCCTATACCATAGTGCAGGGATCATTTGGGACAAATAATCATCTCTCTAGCACATTCTATTTGCATCACAAGTGAAGTTCAAATCCCTGGATCTAGTGTTTTTCTTGTGCTGTTCGTTTTATGTATGTGCAACTCCTCTATCAGGGTTAGGTCTGAGGAACCCCTGTAAGCCAGGCAAAAATTCCATCTCAGCAACCTGTAGGAGACTGAATACAGACAAACAGTTTTTAGGTGATTGGTGTACTACAGTGCCCTGAACTTACCTGGTGAAAAACCTTTGTTAGCAATCCAACTGTTGCAAGTGTCTGGTTAGATACATGCCAAAGGGGACACCGTATTCAATGACAAGTCATCATCTTTATCATCCTCATCATCATCACAAATCCCCTTTTTCCTCATTTTGCTGCATGGGGTCAGGGTGTTGCAGCAATTGTCACCACTTCTCTCATAGGTTCTTTGGTATATACTAGGCTAATGACTACCAAAGCTTTTATAAGCCTAGCCACACAACCCAATCCAATTGTAACAAGGCCAGCCTGGGGATGAATTTTATGATTACCCATCCAATGTTAGTTAGGGAATGTTTACTGTCAGCTTCTGTCTATAAGAAACATGGGGGCCAGCCCAGCGATGAATTTATGATTTCCCATCAAATGGTCAAGATTAAATTTGAATAGGGTTAGAGATGGACTCCACTTCACATGGATGGGGAGCTATTCCAGATCATAAGAATCGTATGAGTCATATATCCATCTCACTAGCATGTTCTGTTTATGTTGCAAGTAAAGTTCAAATCCTTGGATCTAGTGTTTCTGCTACTCTGCTCATTTTGCTGATATGCATAAGCTCCATCAGAGATGGATCCAAGGATGGTTTATATGACAAACGCAGATCCCCTCTCAACAACCTGTAGAAGACTGAGTATAGAGACAGGGCTCTAAGGTGATATGTATAGGACAGTGTTAGTACCATGGATTCTCTTGGTGTGGAGCCTCTGTGGGCATTCCATCTGTTGCATTTGCCTAGTCAGGTACATGCTGAACAGGGAATTCTACTCATTGATAGGTCTGAAATCTGATGAGTAGAATAGTACTATAACTTCCTTGGACCTGTATGCCATACTTTTACTTATAAGTTGGGCAACCTAGAATGATTTCCTTACTACCTTGGCCACATGTTGGTCAAAGGTCAGATTACTGTCTACATATGTTCCCAGATCTCTAACTACTGAGTTAACGCTTATGGCTGTCTTATCAATGGAGTAATTTGCCTGGCAAGACTTTTTCCAAAAGGCACAATAATGCACTTCTTTGCAATGAATTTTAATCTGTGACTTTGGCACCAGTCATTTATATGTGTTAGACCATCTTACAAGATGTTAATGTCAAGGAGAAAATGTATCATGCCTCCCAATTTGCAGTCATCTGCAAACTTGGTGAACCAGTGGTCTTTGACATTATGCGTCACATACAAGAAGTAGATGCCAAACAGCAGTGGGCCAAGCATGGAGCCCTGTGGTACTTCATTGGTGACCTGCCTCTTGGTGGAGGTGGTCTCACCAATCCTGACTTCTTGAGTCCTATCTGTGAGCCAGATGAGAATCCATCAAGTTGCAAAGGGATTTATGCCTAGTTCAGAGATCTTGTCTACAATACCCGAGTAGGGCGTTGTGTCGGACACCTTAGCCAGGTCTAGGCAGGCAGTATGCACTGTTTTTCATTCATCCATTGCCTTGGTTACCTTCTCAAAAAAGTTTACCAGGTTAATTTGTTATGACCTTCCTTTGACAAAACCAAACTGGGATTGTTCCAGTGTCTGTATTTTGCCAATGTCTTTGTTGATCATTTCCATGATAATTCTTACCAAGGCTTTCCATATTAGACTAGTCACACCAATGGGTCTGTAGTTTTTGGGGTAGGTTGATAGTCTACCCTTGTGAAGTGGGGATAACTATTGCAGTCCTCCATTTGTTTGGTACATAGCCTGTTTTGAGTCTGTAGTTGAAAAGTGACTCAGTTGGGCCTGATAGATTATGTTTCAGAGACAACTTGGGATATGGTTGGGCCCCAATAAGGCTGTGTTTTCAGCTTTAGTGAGCACCACTTGATCTGTTTCCTGCTGATAGTTAGTGGGAGTCATGCTGGTAGGGATTTCACAAGGGATGGTGGGAGAGAGTGGGGGTTAAATTCTGGGCTGAATTTGTCAGCCAGCAAATTCACTATGTTACTCTGCTAGATGAAGGTGGTACCATTTACTACCATTTCTGCATACTGTTGCATGTTCCCTTTTAGGTTTTGGACATTGTTGGAGAAGGCCTTATGGTTGTCTTTAGCCTGAGAAGCTGTCTTGACCTCATAAGTGGCCTTGTTGGATTTAATTAGCGCTCTTAGTTTCTTGTTTAATTTTATTAGTAAGCTATTATTATGAGAGTTGCTCTTTTGGACTTTGGTCATGACTTTCATTCCTTTTGTTGTGTACCCTGTTAAGCTTAGGGTTCCACCAGTGTGGTTTGTTTTGGAGGTTTGTTTTTGGGCTTACTTCTGGTAGGTACAACAGCCTTAATGCAGCCATTTACATGTTTGTACAGAGTTTCTGTGAATAATTCTGCATAGGTTGTTGTAAACTCTGGGTTGAGTAGGGCACTGAATTTTGACAAACTGTCGCTTAATAGGATGTAGTTTGCTTTAGAATAGTTTCTAACTGTAACAGGTTTTGCTGGGTTTTCAAACTTGATTTTTATTTTGAATGAGACATCTTTGTGATCTGACCTCACCACCCATATTATTGAGAATAAGGTCCAGTTTATGTTTGACCCTCTGGTTAAAGTGTGCACCAAATGATCAGGTACATTTATGTTAATACAGCCCAGGAAATGTGTTTGCAAGTTGGAGGCAGTGTATGTTTCCCAGTCTATAAGGGGATAGTTAAAGTCACCCATAAAGACAGTATTTGCTTGGATGGAGAGCACCACCAGTAGGTCTGGATAACAGTAGGATTCTTGAGACATTGATGGCAACCTACAGCTTGCTAACATATGGAAAGGGACTCTGATTTGCACATGGATGAACTCCAGGGTCTGATCCTGTTTAACTAGCCTTGAAGTATACTTGTTTTTATTTATTTATTTTATTTAACATTTGTTTATCGGGAAAGTCCGACTTGGAACAAAGCCAATTTTCAGACAGACACTCCAGACACATGTCTTTATGATGTGGGAGGAAACTGGAGCACCCGGAGGAAACCCACATGAATGCAGGGAGGACATGCAGGCTCTGCACAGAAGGCACTCCAGCTGAGAATTGAACTGGAGAACCTCTTGCTGTGAGGCGACAATGCTACCACTGTTGCATCCTTATTGCTAATGTAGATCAAGGCATCTCCACCTACAGTCCCTATCTGTGTGGTACATGGTCTAAATGTGTGGAAGGCATTATAGTCTTGCACTTCCTGAGTACTTTCTTAAGCTTTAAACCATGTTTTGCTTATGGCACAGATGTCTATATTTTCCAGAGTGAGGAGAGTTTGTAAGATGTGAAGTTTCTTGTTAAGCCACCTAGCATTGAGCAGTAACACCTTTAGATTCCTTTGGGTTTCATTTATGTTGGTAGGTTTGTCACATTGGCATTGCCTAAAAATGGCTCTAAGAGGGTGGATACAATTTATTACCACTTTCCTATTATCTTTGACAGTCATGCTTGACTATTGCAAGTCTTCTGTCACACAGTCCATCCTTCTCTTGGATAGATGTCCTAATTTTCTCTTGCATTCTTCCTCTCTCTCACAAATCTTCATTATATTATATTTTATTTCTTACCTCTGCAAACAGACCACCATAATCTGTTCTTCTCGAACCAATTTGCAATTGGAGCAACCTTGGCTACTGCACTGATGTCATAATGTCATCATCTGTCCCACAGTGGGCACCCTACCACCCATTTTAGGCACTTCATCACCTTAAGCTTATCACCTTAAGCTTAAGCTTCTCAACTGCTCTGCCTTCACTGCCAGGTTTCTGTAACATACAATAGTACTGGACGGACCACTATTTTGTCCATCTTACTTTTCAGCTTCTTTGGCATTCATCATTACACACTACCCCAACACACTGTGCCATTTGATGACAGTACCTCCAATTCCAGATTTGACCTCATCATTCAGCTTTCCCATCACCTTAACCACCACTCTCAGGTACACAAAACTGCTAACCTGTTCAACTGTTTCCCTTCTATCTAAATTGTTGGTTTCTTCTGATTTCCCTCTCTACTGCCATATCAGCTGTCTTGTATTTACTCAGTTTCACCCCATATGTCTATAGTTTTATATTCCAGTACCCTATTATTTGTTGAAGATTCTTCTCGGTCAGAATGTAGAGTCACATTGTCTGCATACATCAGCAGTGTTAATTTGTCCCCTTTAACCTGTTTGCTACATTAAGCCCATCTCCAGTATGAACAGCAGTTGAACACACACCGACTCCCACTGAGAACCCCTCAATGAGTCTGAACATTGTTTGTTCATGTGTTATTAGATCCTTGTATATAGCCTGCACTAATTTTACTAATGTTTCCAGGACTTTGAACCATCGCTAGACTGTCCAAATCAGCTTTCTTGAGACATTATCATATACTTTTTCTAACCAAGGAACGTACATCTGGACTCTGCTCTCCAGCTTCTTTTCCACTGTCTGTCTCACTGCAAATATCAGGCCAGTTGTACTGCATCCTGATCTAAATCCAAACTTCTCATGTCACATCTAAATTTATACTGTTCTGTGAATTTATTTATGACCCACCCTCTCCAGCACTTCCTTGAAATGTGATAGAAGTTTGATACCTCTGTACTGCCCATAATTGTGAATGTCCTCTTTGTTCTTCGACACTGGCATTAGAATGCTTATTCTGCAGTCATCTGGGATATGCCTTTCTCGCCACACCACAGTGAATACTTTCAGGACCCATTTCTCTCAAACTCTCCCAGAATCTTGATCATATTTTATTTATTTATTTTTATTTATATTTATTTAACTATGAAAGTCTGACTTGGAACGAAGCCAATTTTCAGCGGAGGCCCTGGGAGAAACACTCCAGATGCATGTCTTTGTAAGGTGGGAGGAAACCAGAACACCCAGAGGAAACCCACACGAATGCAGGGAGGACATGCAGGCTCCACACAGAAGGCACCCCAGCCAAGAATTGAACCAGAGAACCTCTTGCTGTGAGGTGACAATACTACCACTGCGCCGCCATGACTTCATCTGAGCTTGCTACTTTCACTGAGTTCATTTTAATTAGTATTGCTCCTACTTCTTCCAGGGTAGGTTCTTCTTCCTCTTTCATCATAGGCTGTCTCTGGGGCATTACAACCTCTCTGGGGTTTTCTTCATTTAGAAGCTGCTGGACTTCCATCTACCTTTGATGTCTCCTGGACTGGTGAGCAAATTGCTGCTGGCACTGTTTATGAATGGGGCCCAATGACTGCCTTCTTTATCTTTATGTCTTTGCTTTGGAGCCTGATAACAGCTTCTTTGTACAATCTGATGAGTCACTTTCCAAAATTTGATAGACATTCTCTGATGCCTTGCTCTTTGTCATTGCAATTAGTCTCTTAGCCTATTTGTTAGACATCCAGTATTCCTTCTTAGCCTGGTCTATCTTTTCTGTCTCCCACTTTTTCCTGCACTGCTTTATTTTGACAACTTCACGGACTTCCGCATTCCTCTACCAGCTTTTCTTATTTACATTATTTCCATATTTGCCTCAGCTGCATATTATTCTATAGTCTTTGCACTTACTATGTTGAGATGCTGCTATTCTTTGACACTACCTATTTCCTCTTCTTCCTGTGGTGCTAAAGCCCGAGTATTTCTTTGAACACCAGTGCTTTCAATCCAGTCATCTTTCAGGTCTTCAGCCTAATGTCTGTTGACCTTATAGCTTACAATAAGTTTTCTATGTTTGTTTCGCAATCACAGTTTATTTTTTGAATTCGTAGGAGCTCCAGTTAGTTTTCTTACACTTCTGATTAGAAGCATTCTCTATGTACCAATTTACTCAAGAAGTTAAGTTACTGAATAGGATAGTGACACAAACATTCTTCGCATGCCAAATAAATCCAAAATTAAACCTGCCAAAGTATTTTTGTATATACCTAATTTTTTTCTACAGAAATCCTTAAATTCAGAGATGTGCTTCTACCACATTACTGAAAATGTTTAATAATATATGTCATTAAAACCAAAGGGTTTATAGTTATTAACTGTAAACATATCTCTCTATATGGGAGAATTGAATACTGGCTTTTCCTGGTCATTATATTAATGTGATATTTCTGAAGACATGTTAGTTGAGTGTTGTTGCTGTCTTTCGGCTTTACCTGGTTAGGGGTCGCCACAGCGGAACTCCAGTCCGCTAATGATTGGCAGTAGATTTTTACAGTGCCGAGTTGCCAGCTCAACGCCCAACCTTCAACGAAGAAATGCCCATTTACGCATGTCTTTCGGAACGCCACTCTGACCATGGGGAGAACATGCAGACTCCACACAGAAGATACTCCCTGCACTCCAGCTGAGAATCGAACGGGAGAACCTCTTGCTGTAAGGCAACAATGCTACCACTGCACCACTGCAGATACGTGTGAGTTGAGTGTAATGCAGATAAAGAGAAAAATCAAGAAACCTTTGAGTTTTAGTTGGGATGGAAACTGCACAGTAAAGAAAGAAACAAAGAAATGTGTAGCAAAATATTAGGCACGGAACATGAAGGAGAAACAAAATAAAAGTTGCACAGATGCTGTAAGGGGCTGACACAATTACCAAAGTTAGTGCCTTTGTGAGGGGGATCCCTTTATTAATCATACTTTTCTATCGTTTCTGAAATTATAGTGAAAACATGAAGCATTTTGAACACTTTCAGTTTAGTTTTAAAAAAATGAACACAACAGCAATGATGAGGTTCTAAGACAAGAATTGCAAATTTATTCAAAACTACAAATGTAACCTCTCAAACACAACATGGCAGTGATCATTTTCCTGCCCTGAAGGGTAATTTCAACATCTGAAAATAGTCAAAGATCTGGGATTGCATAAACACTGCCGCTACTGTTTAAACATATCTTCTTTAAAGATTTCACAATGTTGTTGAAAATGAGTACATGTTCAGAAGTGCAGGCACAGAAAATATCACAGACCAAAATATCAAATGTGTGTGTGTGTTGGGACGCTCCAAAATTTGAACAGAGAAGCAAGAAAACTGAAACTGCCAACTAAAAATGGTACAAGTTCCTGTGTTTCCATGACTCTAAGGCTAGATTAATAATTTTATGTCAGCCAGTGTTCACATTTTATATGCTTAAGAAATGTTGCTAAATCGTCTTCATTTGCAATGCAAACACAGTTTAGATGCAGTATACTCTTTATCTAATCTACTTGTGTTTTCAGGTTAGATATTGCAGCATTTAATTTTATTATTAGTTTTATACTGTGTATGTGTGTGTCTGTATACATCAGACATTTGACTAAAAGATCTAAATAATCCACTAACCAGACATGCAATACACTGCAGGAAATGTGAGAAATTTGTGTTCCAAATAGTGGAGAAAATACCAACTGGCTCACTTGAGGGCAATGCAGGAGAAAAAAGAACCAGAGTGGCAAATTCGCCTAAAAGCATACTGGCACCCAGGACTGAACACAAACTGCTCCATCAAATCTGTATTTGAACATAGGAAAAGCGACCATAATACTCTTTACTAACAGTTAGATTCTGTATTTTTTATTTAGTATTATATTCACATAGGCTGACTACTATAGGATTACAAAGGAAAAATTAGGCAAGTCAGAATTGTAGACTTATTAGTACTTTTAGATTTATATGTAACACTGCCTTCTGAAATGGAGTTCTCTCATTTTAATTTACAATGCGTTTGTCAGAAATAGTGTTACTGGTAAGTATAAGTTTAAAAAATTTTGTACATTGAGTTACCCAAGATTTTATGCTAGTTTACATATACTCACTGTTTAATTTTGCTAAATCTAATGATTTTTTACCTCTGGTCTTGAAATCAAGTCTGCCATGTACACATAATTATCATTTAGTGGAGTTAACCATATGAATGCATTTAATGCCTTTGTACTGTTCTTCAATGATCTGATGAAACCTCACGTATTTATTGGTAGATAGGTAAAAGCACTTTAGACTCCAGAGTTTATTATTTTGTTTTCAGTTGCATTTGTTTCAGTAACAGAAGCAAACTCATGATGTTTCTCAAGACCAAAATGTACCTTTTTTCTTTATGTTAGCATATTCACCCTACCATAATCATATCTCTAAGTTTATATAATAAACCTCCTTAGCCACAGTTTATGCGGCCTGAGGCAATGCTACCTTCCTACCCTGATTAGATTCACCGCTTCCTATTAATTAGACCTAGGTTCGCACATTTAGTTCCCAGGCTGTGTACTGCACGAACTACAGAACGAACTGGCACCCCACCTAAGTACCATGTTCAATCATAGCCTCACCTCAGGCTATGTGCCTACTGAATGGCACACAGTGACAGTTATCCCACTCCACAAAGGGGGTGCCACCACGGACCCTGGAAACTACTGACCCATTAGCCTGACGAGCCTGGTATGCAAGGCCATGGAACGTATCATCTCAGAGCTTATAAACAAAGACATAGATAACCTCCAAACCCTGGACCTCACTCAGTTTTGGTTTGTAAAAGATAGATCATGTCTACTAAACCTGACTGACTTCTCTGAAGCAGTCACTAGAGCCGTAGACGAGGGCAAGGTAGTGCACACAGCCTATCTTGACGTCGCCAAGGCTTTCAATACCATCCCCCACTCTGGAATTATAGATAAACTCACTAAACTGGGCATAAATCCCTATGTCACAAGATGGGTGGCCAACTGGCTCACTGACAGAACCCACACAGTAAAAGTAGTCGATTCCAAGTCCAACTTCAGACCAATGACGAGTGGAGTACCACAGGATTCGGTCCTGGGTCCTCTCCTGTACGGCATCTACTTCTCTGAAGTGCAGGCCAACACAGAATGTCTTTGGCTAACAAAGTTCACAGATGACTGCAAACTGGGAGCCATAATAGAATCACCTAATGGTGCAGACATTCTACAAAAGGGCCTCACAGAGACAGACGCTTGGTTTCAAAGTCATGGCCTCAAGCTCAATGCCAAGAAATGCATTGTCATCCCCTTTGGGAAAAACTCGGTACCCGTGAACTACCACATAGGCGGTAGCTCACAAAATACTGAAAGTGTGATAAGAGACCTCAGGACACAGGTGGACAGTAGTCTCTCCTTTAATAACCACATCGCCACAGTAGTCAGCAAATCCTTCTACTTGGCACACTTCATCATAAAAGGGTTCTCCTCTAGAAAAAAGGAGGTCATTGTTCCTCTCTACTCATCCCTCATCAGACCCATTATAGAGTATAATGCCCCATTTGTCATGTATCTCACAAGACACCAACAACAATTGGAAAGGCCATAGAAATACCTCACTAAGAGGATTAATGGCCTCAAACAGATGCCATACGCAGACCGTCTCAAAAAACTCCAGCTCTACTCTGTCGCATATCGCCTGCTCAGAGGCGATCTCTGCCTAACATACAAAGCTATGTCACACCCAGAGCTGTTGGATATGCTACACTTAAAGAAATCCCAATCTCTCCGAACCACACACTCCAGGGACCTAAACCTTGTCACCACAATAAACAGAACATGCTGGAGGGATAAATTCCTGTCCCAGAGACTTCCCATACTCTGGAACAAACTACCCATTCATGTCAAGCAAAGTTCCTCATTGGCCCTCTAAGAAAATTCTTGACGACTGGATGGGAAAGAGAAAATTCACCCCAGGGATCACTTCTGTGGCACTGCTTGACAGGGGCACAGGAAAATAATTTTCTTGGGTGGCGAAAGCCAGGGAACCTTTTTGGCTAGGCTTATATAGGCCCCACGGCCAATAGCTTAGTACCTACCTATGAACCTAAGTCTCTTTTCATCAAAGATTCACACATTTGTGATATCCCTCCCATCATAGACTCAGTGTGTGTTAGTTTACAGCCTGTAACATCTGCACTGTCTTAGAATGCAAGTCTATAGGCAGCGACCTATCTTTATATTGTACCTAACATTTCTTTGTATTGCATTACCAGTTTATGAATTATTTTCTACTTGTTTCATTTATTGATGGATTGATATCTTACTTATGCTTAATGATCAAGTAAATTCAGTGTACTACCAAAGACTAGATGTTCTGCACAACTGCATATTTTTCCACTCTCCTTAGACATCTCTGCAAATTTTTTTTTTTTTTTGTAAAAAGCACTGGTACAAGACACACTTACTGGAGGCTGACTTATTCCCATGGTGGAAACTACACTTTGTTGTTTGATAGGGATTACAACTAGCAACTAGGACTTATGACACACGTTAATGACAATCTCTTGTAATATACCTGTTTTGACAGCATTTAGATGGAAAAACTGAAATAGAAGTCAATTATGTCTTTCCTTATTTAACCCTTTTTGGTTTAATGTCATAGAAAGCTGAAGTTACCTTAGCCCTAGCACACACAGATCCCTTTCTTGTCTCTCTGAACACACTTATAATTGACATATCACTAGAAAGCTGAATTCATCCTATCATGGAAATGGTAGTATGCTACCTCTCATAAATGATACAAAGTGGTGCTCCCAGTCACAGGTTCAGCCAGATTGTCCTCACTAGCTACATTTATGATTACGACAGTGTAATACTTAAGGATGTTAATTTGACTGGTTGTCACATGTATTTTTAGTACTTGTTGCCCTATATAAGCATAGCAAATTGCATCTACTTATCACATCACATCACAGATACAATGATGTACTAATAGTTATACATAGTCTGGGATGAGATTTATATAAAGTGTTTGTATCAATTACACATTAGCCACATAGGATAGGAATACAGTACATAAGCTATATATAACATATTTGTTACCAATAGGTGTATATATGCAGAAAAGGTATGAAAGATGAGACTTATCCTATTGTAGCTTGGATGAACAGCTTTTGACAGACATTTATTAAACCAGCTGAAGTGAACTGATAACAATCTCTGTGTTTTAAAGCATATAAATACTGCATGTCATGAAAACTGGAGTTAGAGCTGATGAAGCTCTTTTAAGGGTGAAACCGCTCATCTATTTGTTTTTCAATAAAGAAGTTTTTACTTCTAAACAAGTTATAAGTGCTTAATTACTCTGAAGTATCAACTGAGCTTGTCTACAGTGCATAGGTTCATAGGATGATACTAGGGAACATTTTGAATAATGTGTCGTGGATGAAGACTGTTAGCATGTAGAAGGCTGTTATATTGGGGATGTTTATGAAAAACCTATCAAGAGTATTATCTGAATTCCTAGAGATAGCTACATCCAAAAAATTAATTTCAGAAAATTCAAAATGCACAGTGAATTCAATCCCCATTTGTTTTCATAAAGATATTGGATAAATTCCAGTAAGTATGTCTTGTCCGCCCTCCAAACCATCCAACAATCATCAAGATATCTTCTCCAGATGTCTATTTTTTCCAAATACAAGTTTTGATTAGTATCATAAATCAAGTGTTCCTCCAAATACCCCCATGAATAAATGATCTCAAAGATCTACCATATTTCATTTTCATAAGTCTCTCAAAGATCTACCACGTTCAATTTTCATAAGTCTCTCAAAGATCTACCACATTCTTTATCCACGACACATTATTCAGAATATTCCCAAGTCACAATTTTTGCATATCAGATGCATTTGTTCCTCCGATACTACTTATGAATACTATAAAAATGACCTGATTAACAGATTTTGCACTAGGGGTTATCTTTATCGGAATGTTATTACTGCCAGTAGTTGGGCATCATCACAGGACATATCCCCCCGGTTAAAATATCGCACCCACATACACAAGAACAGGCATACGGTTTGGTTTGTGACCACTTTTGGCCACAATACCAATGTCCTTAGGGAGATTGTTAATCGAGACTGGAATATCCTTATGACTGACAATTCTCTTTCTGAGATACTACATTCTAGATGTCTCTTCTCTTACCAAACCCCAGGTTCACATTTTAGTCATTATAAACATTGAAAGGGTTTAACTTTGGGCAAGCAAAAACCTGACAATGACTGGTGATTTACTTGTAGGCACATTTCCATGTGGACATTGCACACATGTTATGACGTCTAAGCATTTTTCTAGTAAGAACACAACCAAGGCTTATGATACAAAATGTTTTTGCTAATTGCAGTAGTGATTGGCTAATACATCTTGCCAGTTGTTCATGCTCAGCCTTTTACATTGGGAAGACCTCAGGATCTTTGTGCATACAGGTCTCAGAACACGAGTGATATCAGGAATAAGAGGGAGCCTAATGCTCTTTATAGACATTCCCTTAAACATAATACTGCCAATTTTAAATTTATGGTTATTGATAAAACAATGGGAGCTAGAAGTAATAAAATGGGCTGGCATACATTACTTAATCAGAAAGAAAAGAGTTGGATTATTAGACTAGGAGGGCTTTTTCAGCCCGGAATTAATGACACATTATGATGGACCAACAGTTGGAAGTTTTGTGTGTGATGTTGTGTATATAATTCATGCTTATGTACTTTTCTGTTATCACTGAAGAAAGCAGTTGCCCTGCCAAAACCGGTTTTATTTGCTGAATTTTGTGCTTTTGCACACTATTCTTATGGTGCT